>NW_010130332.1:0-36233 GCF_000699245.1 Pterocles gutturalis
GTGTCCCTCGTTTTTAGAAACTTTTAGGTGCAGCCTCTGTGGGGAAATCCCAACGTAGAGTTGTTAGTTTTATTTTTTTTTTTTTTAAGTAAAATAAATTCAAAAATGCTCAACAGCACCAAAAGCGCTCGGGGTTCTGGAGCGGAGGGAGGGTTTCAGCGCTAACCGGGTGGGTTTGGTGCGTGGCTTCTGCAGGAGGCTGGAGAGGCTCCGAGGGGGATTTATATACGAGGGGGTCCGATTTCAGGAGAGGGAGCTGCAGGGGAGAGAAGCCAGATGATAACATTTCCTTTCGCTGCTGTGAAGGGATTTCTCTCCACGCTCGTTTTGAAGGACAGAGGTGTTCTTACTGAAGTGTTTTCTGTTGTGTGTGAATATGTTCTGATGGGGGGGGGGAGGATTTCGATGTACAAAGCTCCTTGATTGTTTTTGAAGTGAACCTGGAAAGTATAAATGCATTTGGTTTATACTGGAACATTCCTGGAAAATATCAAACTGTTAAAGGGGATGAAAAGTGGGTAATAGCGATTGGAAATGGTCCCTTGCTAATCGGAGGAAAATAAGGGTAGGCAGATGAAAGAAGCCTTGAAAGGCAGGAGATATACATATTCAGTCCCAAAGAGGACGTGATGCAGCCATGTTTGGCAGCGTGATGGTGGAGCGTGGAGCAAAACCTGTTACTGAGGGCTTGGGTGGTGGACAGGAGGCTGTGCAAGAGCTTGTTAATTTCATGGTGGGATATTAAAAACCTTGGGAGAGATCTGTGCTCGGGAGGGGGGGAAGAGTGTTTTGAATGGAGGAGTCAAGAGTGAGTGGCAGAGGGTCATCTGGATTGCAAAGCACTGCAGGGGTTTGCTCCTGTTTGTGGCTAGGAACCTGTGCAAGGTGAGATGTAAACATATCTAAGCTTTTAAACTGTCTCTGTTAGAAATTGTTATTTTATATGTGCTAATTGCTGTCCTTTCAGGATGCATTACTGGCCTGTGGTGGCAGACAGTTAAGTAAGCACCCCGTGCATGCTGTGACATTGTGGTCACTTATAGCTAGAGCTGGTTAGAACTAGACAGTAAATTAGGGAGCAAATGCTTACTGGCAGGTGGTTGTGGTATGTTTGTATATTCTAGAGAAAGAGAGGTGATACATACTGATGAACTATTGTAGTGATGCTGTATTGATTCATCAGTGTGTAAACAGCCATGCTGGGAAAATGGGAGATTCAGGGAAATGGGAAAATCTGCAGTTGCCTTCTTTTTCTGCATCTTGGATGCTTTGATGGAAGATGGAATAGTTTGAGTGGTATTAAAGTAAGAGGCAGTATAACAATTTTGGCACGGGAAAATAAATTCAGACTTCTCAAGATAAACTTAGTTATTTTTGCATTCTTAAAAGTATGCAAGTGATAGTGAGATGTTTCTGCAGAAGAAAAAGAAGAGTGGTGTTTATAAATAGTTGTTTCTGTTTTATGTAATCTTTGCAGGTGTGGATGCAGTCACATATTTGTCCTCTGTAACAGTCACAGACTGCTTTTGTAGCATTCTTTTTTCCCTGAAAATTTTGGTGGTGAAATTATTGTCTTCAGCAACATCGAAGTATTTTTGGTATCTTCATTGTAGTACTTTGAGACATATAGCAGGTTACTGAGAAGGGTTGGACCAGTGGATTAAATTATTCTAGATACAAAATTGGCAGGAGTTGCTTTATTTTAAATTGGGCAGTGCTTTGAAAACACATTGGTTTCCAGGGCTCGGGTTATTTAGGCCAAAACACTGATTTCTCTCTCCATGTTCTCCTTTTCACTGTGAAAGGAAACCACACAAACAACCTCTAATAGATGCTACCTCCTTTTCTTGATAATGGCATGCTTTTATTTTTTTTTAAATTAGATTTCTGTTTACTGTTGAAGTTAGTATTTGTTTTAAGTAATTGGGGACTGGGTATTTAAGAATGGGTGTTGTAAGCAACAAACGCCTGGTTTACAGTGTGACTGGTATATGATTTGATGCAACCATTTGATGGACTGAAAGTTGAGGCAGTAACAAGTGTTTCCAACCGTAGTTTAGAAACTTGAAATTTGCTAGAAAGATTGGCACTGTTTGATCAGGCTTGACTGCCACCCTGTATCTCTGACGTGCTGAGCTACCAGACTGGATACATGTTTGTGATTTCCCCCCATTTAAATGTAGCAAATGAAAAGTAAAATAGAGTTTCCTCTTTAGAACATGTAGAATGTTAATGTGCATGGATTTGTGTAGAATTTCTGTTCATTCCTGGGGAAAAAATAAAAAATCTGGTTGCAGAAAGCCTCATACTTCAGAAGCAAGAAAATCCCTTTGGCAACATATGAGTTATTCCCTAGATAGACTTTTAGCCGTGTGCTGTGATGTGAGCGTATTCTGTGCCTCTGGCTTGCAACTCCTACTGCAAACTTCGTGTTGATGTTTCACTTGAATCTAGACTTCTGAGTTTACAGGATTGGCTCTGTGAGTGTAAATGGACCCATAACCAGCAGAATTATTAGAGGAACTAATGCAGCATTTATATCCCATATGAGGCTAAGTGCTCGGGATAATGGGGCCTCCAAGCAACCCAGTGTTACAGAGCAAAACCTGAAGGTCTCATGTAACCGTCTGTGAGTTTCCTGTGTGTAAGCTCACCGTGCAGGCCAGCAGCGGCTGTGCTGTGCAGTTTATCAGTCTACCCAAGCCCTGCAAAAGTCTTTCTTGAAACATACGGGAGCTGGACGAAGAAGCAGTGGGTGAAGGACAAAGTACAGTCATAGGACCGAGCCATTATGTTTTTCACCCCAGTTCAAGAGTAGCATTAAGGGCTAACAGGTAGGAGGGTATAGTAGATACTTACTTCATGTCTGATTGTTGAAATTGGCAATGTTTTCTAAATACTTAGCTAATGTAAGTGGTAAGTAAAGATTACATATACTGGTGTACAGAGCCAACTTGTACCTTCAGTCAACTGTGCTTTGTGGACAATAGGCTGTGAAAGCATACTCGGATCTTTCACCCTTTTCCTCTCTTGGGTAATGGGGAAGAACATAGAGCATGGCACATTCAGCTGGTCTGACGGGGAACTTTAGCTGCTACAGTGTGCTACACTTCCCACCAGTGCCCTTTTGTGTGGTATGAAGCCCTTGGAGTGAGTGGTAGGAATTACATAGCAAACAGAGCTGGAGCTAACCTCAGCACTTCAGTCCTTGGCTTTTGAGTGGAAAAAGCTGTGGCTGCATGGTTGGTATATTGAAGGGAATGAACTTTCTTGATGATGAGTTTTAGTACAGTATGTAGTTTGGGGGAGCTATGTGTAAATTTGTGGTGAAGTGGTCCAGGAAAAACTCTGTCTTTTCAGAACGCTGTCACACGGCATGGCAAGTGCAAGCGGTAATGTGATTAAATGTGGGAAGATTCGTCTTTTTGTTATGAATGTTTCAGAGGTGCAGACACTGGGGGTTTGTTGTTGGGGTTTTTTCCACATTTGATGCAAAGTTTAAAAAAAGACTGGGGAGGCAGGTGATTTGGTAAATTTTTTCTTTGACCTTTGTGAAGAGCTGGGTGTCTGCTGAGATCTGTCACTGTCCTTTCAACCTGTGAGAAGGTGAATGTTCTGCATTTGCAAAGGACCTAATTTGCCGTCCTTACACAAGGGGCTTGTTGGCCAACTCCTCACCTGACCATACTTTGGGGACAGCGTCCTTTGTTTGTAGAGTTTTCCAGTGTGCTTTAATATGAAAAAATACAATTTGTGGATGGTTTTTCCTGGTAAAGTTAATTCCACTTATAAATGTGAATTGCCATTAAACTTTCTATGGTTTAGAGACTTATTATTTTCAGTAGTAGTAATTTCTTAATTCACAGTATTAAAACAAGTGGGATTCTTGTAGACCATGTTCTCTTAGCTACATCCTGAATGTCAGACAGTGAAACTCAAGAAGAACTTGAAGGCCCCACTTGCTATCTGTAACTGACAAATCCTTTCCTCTTTCAGTTCTTGCTTCTCTCGGTTCATTAGCAGAATTTGTGTTTAAACAGCTGTAATCTTGCATTTCTTAAGTCTGCTTGAATGCAGTATTGTTCTTCAGTGGTATTTGTAGTGCATGGGTGTTGGGTGTAGTGGTGACTCACATTGGGAGCCTAGGTGATTTGGACCTTGTTGGATAGTGGTGTTATCTGGGCAAATGTGATCTTAAATGAAGGCACTGCTCTTGGCAGCTTGTTCCCTGTAAGAGGATCTACAGAGCTGGATCCAGGTTTGATGTATTGATTCTTAAGCCAACATCTCTCCTTCTATTGTGTGCACCCCAGTAGCTGATTGCCCACAATAGAAATCTGTGTGTGTGTCATCCCACCCATCCCATTCCCACCTCACCCCCCACCTGTTCCTTGGGTTTGGGTGTTACCTGTTACTCTGCAAGACTGAAAGGAAAAGGGGCTGGTTTCTGATGGGAAAGGACACCGATGAGAAGTGCTCAGTCGTGCATGCCAAATGACAAGTTAACTCCGATTATGAGCTGAGAGTTTCCATTATATGAAGTAATGGGCCTAGCCCTCAAAGGTGGGTGGATGAATTGTTTGCAGCTTAGAAAATCTTCTTCTGTAGTGATGGCAGATTCTTCTCTGAAAAGACTGTTTTACTGTAAATTGCTTGTGAATTGTTGCAATTTATTTGGTATCACTCAGACAATGATAGAGGCAGAGCTGTGCATTCCTGACCCCTTTCTCTTTGTATTTACTGGAATCTTGGTTTCTATTTAGTGGCATATGAAAACTTACGGATATTTCAGAGAAGCTGGAATTTCACCTACAAAAGTACACTCCTAGAGTAAGGCACCCTAAATGCAAATACAGTGAGAGGTTGAAAAAAAAGCTGAGGTCAGGAATAAATGCATCATATTTATAATTTTGGCTTGGTTATTCTAAGACTCTTAGTAAAATTTGTATGCAGAGTGGTGGAGATGGGCACTTCAAAGCAAAATACACTTTTCATTAGCTAAGTGTCTGCATAGCTATTTGGACAGTTTTGAGGTAGCAAAATTGTCTGACATTAGTATCTCCTTATTTCACAGTGGATCACTCACTGTATTAGGTGCTCAGCCTGTATATGCAGGTCACTGAGTGAGAAATTGTTTGCAGAAGTTGAATCATTACACCTATCTGAATTCTGCAGCTCACACCTTTGTGCATTTGCCCAGCACAGGGTGATGGTTCAGGCTGCTGCAAGCCTGTATGTGCATCTTAAAATTAGTCCTACTGTAGTCCATTTAGTTTGTTTAAAAGAAGTTGATTTTTAAACTTTAAGTTTTCTAGGAGCTCCCCTGCTGCTTGTGGGATCTCGTTGGTAGAAGTTGTTAGGTGTGAGGTCCCTGTGTACAGCCCTTCGAACTTCAGGCACTAGGAGCAGAAAGACTCCTTTCTGGTTTCTGAAGGAGTTACTGGGTCTTCCATGTATGGACGTATTGAGTAATTCCATTTACAATTCTGCTTTACTTTAAGAAAAAGGTTTTCTATAATATTGTCATCGACCTATTGTGGTATTTCTTACCTATTCATCAAAGAATGGGGGATTTATGATCTTTCAGCGTGAGTTAAGACTGCAGAATATCTTTTTTTCCTTTCGGTCACAGACTCTTCCCATTTGTATTGTGGCTGCTCAAGATCCCCCGCTTTCCTGAACCATATGGGAAGGCAGTCAAACATGAGACAATGTTTTTCTGGACACTTTGCAGCTCATTAGTGTTATTCATGTTGTGAAACATTCTTTTAAAGCAGGATTTCAAAAGCCATACTCCACATGAAGAGCAGGAGCCACTGCTGCAGTGTAACTTAATAACATGCTTTACATTATTGCCTGTGCTGATTGCTGCAAAGGTAACCTGGTAATGAGTTTTTGGAAATTCACTTTCATCCTGTTTGAAATAATGCTTCTGAGATTGGCTATACATTGAATCCAATCCAGCCATCAAAATCCAATGCTCTGTTGAGTTTCCTTAGTGTTCATATAAATATTTCAGAATAACTTCCCCTTTCAATATAATTGTGCACTTTTCAGATGAAACTTGTCTTCCTCCTTCCACCCCCAGAAACTCTGTTTTTCTATTTCACTTTTTTTTTTTAACAATAAGCTGGTTAAATTGGTAAGAGGAAGAAACACTCTTGAGCCAAGAGACATTGCAGTCCTTGTCCTTCTTTTCAAACAATGGCTTTAGTTCTAAAATACAAAATGGGAAAAAGCAGTGTATATGTTGTATGTATTCACGTTGTATGTACAGGATATGACGGTTCTACTCTTTCTTCTCAAGCAGGTGTGGTAGAGGTGATTCGGATCCCTTTGGAATTCTTATATGATTGCTTTGCCTCTGTTGTCTGCATAACCTTACAGCCTCGTCAATGATTTTTTTTTTTTTCTTCTTAGTTAATATTAAGGGTTTGTTGGCATTATTAAATCAAATATTTAGTTTTGCATCTAAAAATAGAAAAAAAAAGTAGATGAGGTTTCTAGATTACTTACCGCACAGAGCACTGCAGTTAAAGTGTGAGACTGAAATGGTGATTGCCCAGGGTTCATTGCTAATCACTGAAGCAGACATGCATGTTGTAAAGCACGTAAAGAAGCGGTTCTGTTGCAATCTTGTCCTTAATTTATTTGAGGAAGAGTCAATGCAATTGGACAAACAACTAAAAGAACAACAGCAATCCGCCAGACACTCAGAAACCCAGTAAAGCAATAAATCTTGAAACAGTCTCTCAAAATTAATGCCTGGTTTAGAAAGGTGGTCCCCAGTGCGCTACCGAGTCATCCAGATCATCCTTAATCCTGAGGAAATGCCGTAGTGGATTATCACTCTTCTTGTTGTAGCTGAAATAATGTAGGTTTCTTATGTTAAATATGTGTCACTTGCCTGTCTCTTGGTCAGTATTTTTCAAGAGCTGGTAGCTCCTTACTGTGAAGGTTATTTAACACTTTCTGTTGAAGTAATCTATTTTCTGCTGCTTTTTTCTTCCAAGTTGGCGTACTTGCTGCAGTTTTCTTTTTCCTGCACCTGCCTCGCGTTTTTCATATTTCAGATTCATCAGGATGGTTCAGTTGTTACTAGGGCCAGTGCCTTGCATGTACTAATTGAGTTTTGGAAAGCAGTAGTGCAACCATTTGTCGGAGCAAGGTTTTGAAATTTGGCAGACAATAGCTGTTGAACAGGGATATGCCTTCTGCTGTTCTTTAGAAAATCTGCCCAAATTAGGCAAACTTGTAAGTCTTTGGAAAAATACCACTTTACAAATACTTGGTGAAGATATTAACGCTGAAGTCTTCAGAAGTTCCAGTGTGTGCTGAGTACATTTTGGCCTTGGAGGGTTTTTTTGTGGGACAAGATGATGCAGTCACCCACAGAATAATTGAACATGCCTCAGTCCGGTCCTTGCAAGAGCACAGCCAGACTTTCCATGTCAGGGTGCCCGAGGCCAGGGTGGAGCCGGGCGGCCTCGTCTGCCCTCGGACGCCTTTATGGGCACCCAGAGGTGCAGAAGGGGAAGCCGTTGGGAATATAGTCCTGCATGAGTGGGGTCTGGGCTGTATGAAGGGAGAATAATGTGGGTCAGGGAGTTGGGAGAAAGTGGACTTACAGGTAGGAGGGAAAGGGAGTGAAAAGCACGGCCGCACTGAGTCACGCTAAAGGTCCGTCTGCCCACTTAAATTTCCTTGATGGTAGCAAACTGGTTCTTCTCTGGTTGTGGACTGGTTCTTCTCTTGTTATGTTCACCCGAGGTTGAGGAATGGGGGAAGAGATGCTGTGGTCAGAGAGGAACCCAGCTGACTGAAGACACCAAATGTGGTGGGGAGGAACTAGTATAGCGCAGACTAGGATCTAGTTACAGAAACTTGGAGCTGCTCGTCTAGGAACCGTTCGTGTGATTGGAGTGCCAAGAATTATGGGAATGGGGTGGTCTGAGGAGAGACGATTCGAATGGTTTGAATGAATTAGAATGGAGAGACGAATCAGATGGTAGTTCTGATAGTGAATTCAGGGAGGAGAGAACCAGGACAAACTGGACAAAGGAGAAATGAGCTCAGGAGGAGACAAGGAGTTTAAACAAAAAAGGCAAGGAAACAGCTTGGACAAAGAGCACGTGGGGAGAGCAGGGCTACAGTCTGGGTAGGACAGGTGGGATTGTGACTTGCTGTCAGCCAGGATGTGTGATGGGATTAGTGCAGTAGGGACAGCAAGTCAGGAGTTTGATGGGATCAGGAGAAAGTGTAGTGAGTGCACAAGGGAAAGAAAGAAGCATGGGGCAAAGGATGAAGGTTAGCTGAGAAAACAGAAGTAGTGAAGAGAGCTAGCAGTCCTCTTTCGCATGCTTGGCTCTGTAACATTGCTATTTTTATGTGGCTTTTCCATGTAATATTTAAGTAGAGTTGACTTACTGGTTTGAATGTATGTATGTTGATTTCTGTGGTTGCCTTTTGCATCTTTACTCACTGTGGAAGAATATCTGACCGTATCCCCAAATGAGAGCTCTGTGCAGAAGTGTGTGCACGGCTGTTTTTCATCCACTCGGTCTGTGCAGATAGCTTTGAGGAATTGTTTAGCAAATAGGTTTAAAATGCATTTAGCTAATGTTTTTCAGTCAGCATTATGCTTTCTTATATGCTGAGATAAATGCTTTAGCACATTTATCTTATATTTACAAAAGGAAAAAAATGATTGGCATGCAGTAGTGGGTGAATGGAAGTGTGTTTTCTCAAACAAAAGTTAAATGGGGAAGGGAAATATTTCTTGCCCTCTTGAGGGCTGTTGATCTGTCAAATGTGGGTCTTATAGGAGTGGCATTCATTGCGAATGTGTAACTAAGGTTTTGCTGTAGTAAAGAAAAACCTGGCAGTGGATGAACTGGGAGAGCTATGATAGAGTGCTACATAAATATTTTTTTTCACTTATCTTGCCTCTCTCTCCCCCAAGCGTAACAGTCTGAGATACTTTTGCTCATGGGTTGTCACTGATAAAGCCTAAAAAGAAAGGCGAGAGGAGAGGGTTGTATGTACTGCCAAAAGCCTTTATTTCCTTGCAGCTCCAGAGTGTGAACTGTGTTTCACAGAGGATGCTTTTTGGCATATTTGTACCTTAATATGTAGAAGCTGAAAAACTGCATAGCACAGCTTTACTTCAGTTTTTGGTGTGCAAAAAAGCTCTTAATCAAACATTTCAGTAGGGTATATATTGGTTAGGAGCTTCTTTGCTACTTTGCTCAAAGACACTGTCATCAGCTGATCGGAAAGGCTGCATCCTCCCGCAGGACAGACAGCCTACCCACGGTGATCAAAGCATTTGGCGCTTAAAGATTATTGTTGCATGCTCTACCTGAAAACCAAAATTGTAAGCTGAGCAAATGCACCAGCCTCTCCCTTAGGTAATGTGAATGCACATCACATGACATGTGTGACTCGGTTCCTATTTAAATCAGTGCCCTGGGGATTTACAGCCTTATTTTTGGAATGGTGGGACTAGTTAGGTTCCAACTCTATTTAAAGACAAAATAATGTTTCTCTGGCTGTGTGGCTGCATGCAGTCTTCTGAGATGTAATGAAGTAGCCCAGGAAACAGCCCTGAAAGGGTAGAAGCATGCATCCATTCCTGGGGAAGCATCTCCACACCTCTTCTGGATAATTGCGGGCTGTGTTTTCTTTTTACATTGTGGCTTTCACTCTGGTTCTTGTCTGCTACATCCTTATACTGGTATTATGTATAAAATTGCTGAAAGCTCCTTTTCCAGAGATTCAGTATGACTGACATGAAGCTATCTGGAAATAAGAAGGCTGTAATTGTTGGAAGGAGACAGCTGTTGCAAGAAATGTGCTGTTGTGAAACACATCTACCTAATTCAGGTGTCTTTGGAAACTAAATCTATACAACTGTTTGATCCTCTTTGAAAATACTTAGTCTTGAGTAGAAAGCTTGCATATCCCAGTGCCAACATTTAATGTTTGTGGGAGTGTGTTAATTTTCCAGCCAACAAGAGCCTTATCTGAGCTAAACAATACAACTATAAATATTTCACTTGGTTATTAGGTGTTGTTGAAGTACTTGATGGTTAGGAACAACATGACAAAGTAGTTTACTCCCTTCACACAAAGGGTAGACCTCTTCGTTTATATGATACGGATGTTTTTCACGTGTGTGATTACAGAAATTAGTATTGACTTGAATATTGGATCTGTAGTTGGCTTGGTATAGTTGTCTTTTGTGGTTTGCTTGTAGGTTGGTCTCTGGGAACAAAAAAAAATCTGCAATACTGACAGAGTAGTAGAAAGCTAGAATCCATGCTTCTTGAAGAGTTGAATGAGTGAAAAAGTGTCAAAATAGTGGAAATTCAGAATCCTGTTTTATAACTAGAATGCAAGAATGATGTGCTTTTTTGTATTCATAATACACTAGCGCGTCCAGTGTTTGGAAGTTTCTGGTCAGTGGAGCAACACTGATTTCTCTCTGGGGGCAAGACATTCATCTAACCTTCTCAGCAGGGACTGAGATTGATTCTGTAATCAGAATAGCAACAATCCATCCTGAAGCTTCCTCAAGGTATTAGGGCTAAATTAAACAGTCTGGGACTCATGTGTAAGCCCTAATGCACTTCAAGAGGCTTTCTTGGATAAGGAGAATTTTGAAAATAGTTGGAAGATGAACCCAAAACTGAAAGAAAAAAGCTGCAGGCACAAATCACCCTTAAAAAGGGGGGCTAGAATACATTTTCTTTGTGTGGTACAGTGCTTAATGCTCAGATTCTGTTAGGGAAGAAAAGAAAAAATGCATGAACTATATAGCTCTATTCATGGCATTGCATTTATAACTTGTGTTCTCTTCTTTGTGTGTGTGTTCCATAGCTGTTCCAAAAATAGATGTGGTCACAAATATGGAATCAGTAGAATTAAGCATCTTAAAGCCAGGAAATAGACCATTTTTTAACAACAGTCACTACTGAGGAAATGTGAGTTTCTATGTATATTTATGTATTAATTTTGAAAAATTTTTAGATTGTTTACTTGTGTGCATTTACAGAGTCTACAATTACACATGAATTTCTTGATGATAAAAATGTCATGGTTGCATTCAGCTTTTTTGGAAATCCTTTCATTAACTGGGATGAGGAATGACACATGACAGCTTTAGTCTGTATATTACATGCTTATAAGCAAGAATTAACGATAATGTGTCAGTAACCGTGTTGGATATGCTTATTGATCGTTATGAATGTCATTCATATGCAGGAGTACAAAAAGAACAGTAGGGTAGACCACATGATGTTTCTTCAGCTCTTAGTTCTTAGCCGCTTTGTCTCGTTCCGCCTCAGTCTGCACACCAGGGCAGGTAAGCAGTAATTTTCCTTTTACGGAACAGTGGGATCCTTCCCATTAGAGAACAAGTATATCCAGGTGGCCTGAGAACTTTATAAAAGCTGGAATGTTTTAGGGTGACTCTTTGTTAATTACGTCTGTGAAGAGATAACTGAATGTTGCTAGTAGAAGTTGCCAGATGCTCTCATCTTAAAGACCTCTGACTTCAGAGATGCTCTGCCAAAGTATCCACCATAACATAAACTTCCTTGGTCCTTCCAGTTCACGGCCCACCAGTTTGTGTTGGCAGCCATTTGGGGAGATGGGTTCAAACTCTAGGCTTTGTGAAAAATAACATCTTTACACTCCCTTTCTTGGCTGAGAGCAATAGCCGATTCCAGTCAACCTTTGCACTAGAGTTGTAGCTTCCAAAGACTATTTTAAGTGGAAAGTCTTGTCATTATAACAACTGAAGGGCACTGAATGACCCCGTTGTCCTTGCTGTGGGAGGGGATGTTCTTGTCAAATTGCGAGAAGTTCCCTTCCTTTCCCTCGCCCGCTGTGTACATAGGTAAGCATGTATCCCTTCCCCCTCCTCTATGTCAGTCTGGTTCAGAGGCCAAGCTCGCTTTCCCTGCTTGGCAGATAACGCATCTGGTAGATTCAAGTCAATATCCTCTTTCATATCTTTTAGATGATTCAACTGCTCATCAAGCAACTGGTCTATCCCTGTGTTATAAAATAGTTGGGGAGTCATGGGACGTTCAGGGAACCGTGCCCAGAAGCTCCAGTTGCTGTATGAAGGGCCGTAGCTCTGATCCATCCAAGTCAAAGGCTGGACAGGAGGTTCCTGTTTGTTCTTGGAACAAAGACGTTTATTCTGTGTTTGAGTGCTCTCTAATCCAACAGACAAAGCTGCAGCAATGTAATGGGTGAAAGCTGAAGAAAGCAAAGCATAGGTATGAGGAAGAGTGAAAAGGGAAGAGGAGGGAGACTGGCACATTGTTATTTTGAAATAGTGGGAGTTGAGGTGGTTTGCCAAGGAACTGGTCGCGTGGAATTGTTGCAGCAGTCACCCTTCAGCTGTGGGCTTTTCCTCTTGCAAAGTTCACGAAGATCCTAGCTCTCGTTTGTCAGTCCTGCGGAGCAGTTTAATCTGTGGGACCGCTCTGGATTGCTTCTGATGATATTGCTGGATGCTTACAAGAGTAACTCATTCATTTTAGACGTGATAGATGCTCTTATTTCTTGAAATTGCTTTTGGGGTAAATGTTCCTGCACATGAGCATTCTGAATATTTATTTTTGGGGTTTTTGTCTTTTTTTCCTGAGGTGGTTCAGTGTACCTAAGAATTGTATTGAAGTCCAGATTTGAAAGATGATATTGATCCTGTGCTTTGCATTCACATTAAAAAGAAAATAGAACAAGGAGTATTTTTTTGATCTTCTTATCCCAAGATAAAATGTTAGTTATGGTTGTATAAATGAGACAGTATATGTTAACATCTGTGTCTGTGTTTTGAAATATTTGATTTCAAATTTGTAAACCATGTGATTTTCTTTGGCCTGGACAGAAAAGTACAATGGAACAAGAATTATAAAGGTAACAAAAGCAAAGATATGAAAAGCTTATATAACTTTGGGGATTTTATCTGTAGTGAAACTTATTAGTTTTGCTTAAATTACAGCCTTTTAATTTTGCATTGAGGATAAACTCATGAGGTTTGTTTTTTCCTTTCCACTGCTATCACTCCTAATATATGAAGCCTTTATGATAAGCTTCATCTCGCAAAGCACTTCCACTGGTGTAAGGTGTTGCTTAGACTCTTTCTCTTTATTAGTGTATCTGTTATTATAGGAATTGCTTGCATTTTGTACCATTGTTCAACTAAATGACATTTTATAAAAGACTGAACATTGTTCTTCAGCCCTTACCTTTATGAGCAATTGCAATGGTTTCAGTGCAGATAAGAGCTGAAGCCCTGGGCTTTTTGTTTACCCATCCTTTGTGTCTGTCTCCATTATGGGTCTTCAGCTTTTTTTTTGAGGTTAATAAGAAATTTAGATCATTGTGTTTAATTTAGTAATGCTGACTCCACTCTCTGAACATCTGTCACTCTGTTTGCATCAACGTCTGTAAGGCAGGGCGATGTTCAGAACCTTCAGTCTCTTTTCAGGCACATGGTTTTTCTAAAGCATTTGTGTCTCTAGTATCCTGACTAAGAAATTTTTCCCCAATACATGCAGATGCCTTACACTTTCTTTACCAGAGTTCAGGACTAATTTTCTCTTTTCTGATGTTCTGCAGCAGGACAAGTTGTTTTGTTAATGGCCCATTATCTTCTGCTGTCCCCTCGTGCATCCTACTTTACATGAGTAGATTATTCTCAAAGACACTGTTCTTTTTGGTCTCTCTTGTATTACTCATGAGATTAACTCCTATCACCATCTACTTTAGAATTTGCAATGTATGTTTCCAAAAGTGTCGACTAAACTGTAGTGTGATAACCTCCTGCAGGCCTGAGTGCCACCTCAGGAAGTGTCACATTTAATGAGGGAAGGTGTCTTACAGATCAACTGGATACACCAAGTGTCATAGAAGTGGCAAATAACTTACGCTAGGACTCCAGAGCACTGGAAGGAGGCTTGCTGATAGTAACTTGTCATTTTAATATAATGGCAAGGTTTGTTCCTTTCTTTCTTTTTTTTTTTTTTTTTAAAGGTGTTTTGAGGTGGGGAGTTTTCCCAGGTTACACGTGCTCTGATGGACTGTAATATCCAAAGCTAATGTCTCTCACACAAAAAATGAGACCTTTGCCTTTAATATCTTCTGCTTTGAAGCTACATGCTCTAATACCACCTCATTCCAGTAATAAATGAGTTGGAAGGTCATCTAGCAAGACTTTTGAGGAGTGTCTCTCAGTGTAATTTACAGGATGTCAACCCCTGTAGCATGTAAAGGTCTGCTGGTTTAATAAGTGCATTGCTTAAAGTGTTGTGTTGGTCTGTAAGTCCCACTTCTTATTTTTTTAATTTATTTTATGACCCTGTGAGTTGCTGTCATAGCAGTTGTTGCTGGAGGTCCCATCCTCATTGTGCCAGGGAGGCACTGTGCAATCCAGACATTGGTGGTCCCTGTCTTGCAAATTGTGTAATACAAGTTAAAGACAAGGAGGACTGAAGGGTGGGGTCCTTGTCACTCAAGAACGTGGAAATTGTATACAGGTCTCAAATCTCTCCCATGTTGTGACTCTTCCAGTCTGGGGAAGAAGATAATTTCTGTTGCATGCATGTTTTTTATGAAAGTTCTTATGTGTTGTGAAATTGTAAATGACTGAATAGTTACTGTACTCTGAGACTAAGTTAGAAATAGAATAGAGGGTATCTATTTTATTTTATCTTCTTACATGGAAAATCAATATAGTATGGTGATAGATACCTAAAATAAATTCTCTGTACTGGAACTGCAGTGTTCACTGAATGCTATAAGAAGTCTGTATATCTGACAGCCACATTTCCAAGTATTATTTTTCCAATATGCTACTTAATTACCTTCAGATAAGTAGTCATGAAAAAAATGAAACACAACAACATCAATACTTAATGACATCTGCTTAAAATCCTCCCAGTCTAGACTTCTGAAGTCGTGCGGGGGTGATATTCACACATCCCTGATAAAGAGAGGATGGAATGTGTGTGTGTCTGTGTTTTCTTTTCATTTAAGGAGTTAATTACTTACTCCTTTAAGGATGTAATTGTGAGATGCCCTACGTCTAGGCCCTGCCTAGAAGAAATGGGTTGTAGGAAACAGCTTCATCTCTCTTTGTAGGCTGCTGTACTGTGAATGCACGCTTGGATGTGACCAGAGAGTTTCTGTTTGAAGGGGCTGAGCTGGTCTCCACCTTTCAGCATGGAGACTCCTCCAGCTGAAGCGAGTGTGCACAAGTAGTACTGGAAGTGGGCTGTAATTTTGCTTGAGGAAGAGTGAGGAAGAGTGAGCCCGAGTGACTGACATCTTATCCTGCACATCACATGGTTTCCTGTTCTGCTGTTGAACAGCACAGCTACGAGCTGACCTGAATTTATGGTTCTCTTGTGAGATGCCAGCCTACTTCTGAGCTGTTTGCAGTATTTTTGTGTGTAAACCAGTTGTATTCATTGTTATTGCTGTTATCAGCTGCTTATTTTGAATGCAGGCTTATGGAGAAGTGAATTGGTAACAGACCTGCATATAATTTGTGGGCGCTGTTTATTCCAAATAGACCCGCAGTGTTGGGGAATCCATTACTTTCTGGAAATGAAGCGAACATGTGTTAGATTTCCTCCCACGACAGTGGCAGGGAAGAGCAGCAGTGTGCTTGCCATCCTCTTTTGATACCTCATGGTTTGTTTTGCTGTGATAGGAAAACACAAGTAGCACACTATAATGTAAGCATTCCCTCTGTTTATTTGTTTTGTTGTGGTAGCCTTCTACTTGATCTTCTAAGAACACGAGGAGAGCGGAAATCAGGATCGTGTAGCAGTGTAGTTTTATTCACAAAGTTTCACCACATGTGCAGTGTGCACAGTGCATTTTTCTATGACACAGTCTTAGTAAAGCAATTCATTAAAAAATATTCCTGTAAAATATGCTGTTCTACAATACGGACTCAAAACTTGACCAGCAGCTCTCCATTCCTTCTATTATGAAGTTTTTAATAACATTGAACTGTATGTGTGAGCCCTTTAATCTCATAACAGCATGATTTATGTGGTGTGGTGGTCTTGGTTTTGTTTGTCTTCAAGACAGAATGCTTTTTATCGTTGTCCCAGTAATCAGTCCAAAGTACAGCAAGCGGCTTTATGCTTGAAAAACTCTAGTACCCTTTCAGAAAGTATCTTTGGTGCCTCAGATTTTTTCAGCCTGCAAACACATTTCGGAACACAGGACAAGCAGCTTAAGATCTGAATGAGATTGTTCACCAAATGAGTTGGTGCAGCATATTAATTTGCTAGCACTTGTAAATGCCTTCAGTGTTACAAGAGCCTGCAATGTCACTAAAATACCAGGAGCTTTGTTTGTTCTAAACTCCTTAAAAGAGAGTTTAAAATTCTTGTCTGCTTGCTGTAGCCTGACCAGCTTTAGAAAGAATTTTGAGATCTGTATTTGAAAAATGTTGTGCATCCTGAGCTTAGCAAAGTTAGTAAGAATCTTTTCCTGGTAATACTGTCTTGGAGTGTCATTGTGCTCTAGGTTTTACTGTAGAGTTCATTATTATGGGAGGCTCCTAGTAGTGCTTTTATCTAGATGCCAGTGGATACATGTATTGCTTGTTTTGAGAGGTGTTTAATCTCAATGGACAGTCTAGGATTTATGTTGAAATAACAGCTGCCTTTACAGTTAGATAAACTAACATAATGTGGTTTTAATGAGACTGGATGTAGTCAACCTGATTTTTTTTCATGTGTGCTTTCAGTTCCATCTCAAGTTTGTAAACTGGTATTTAAATGCCAGAGTAGAACTGATATGATGCTAAACCATTTTCCTTTTTCCTCTGTGTAGTAAACCAAACCCCCTCTTCCCCCAAAGCAGTTTTCTGTTCCACAGTTCTTGGAGAAGAGGGATATGAATCGATTTTTAAAACTACAAAAAGTTCCAAACTTTATAAGTCTATTTTTGAGGTCTTAAAATGGATGCTTTTATTTAGA
This sequence comes from Pterocles gutturalis, assembly GCF_000699245.1. NCBI lineage: Eukaryota > Metazoa > Chordata > Aves > Pterocliformes > Pteroclidae > Pterocles > Pterocles gutturalis. Next base: position 17,019 of record NW_010130332.1, read on the forward strand.
GATTGAACCTAAACAGTTCAGTGCCTAGATGGGCAGAGTGTAATGTTATTACTTGCTGCAGCAGAACTTCCATCTGAGGCTTATGAACTGGTGCCGATTCACTGTTCAGAACTGGGAATTGAATATAAAGCCAGCACAGCTGCATGTTTAGGAATTAAATTAAAAAAAACCAACAAACCAAACAAAAAAAACCCAGACATTTAGTACTGTCCCTTGTTTCACTGATACTGGTTTTAGGCAGATACATACTAGTGGAAGGAAGTGGTCAGACTGGTGTGACATACGTGTGGCTTTTAATCTTAGCTCCAATAAGCACTGGTTTAAATTGAGTAAGGCTTTTCTACATGACTATGTCTAAAAACTAGATTAATAGAAGGGTTTTTGTACGTGACTATGTCTAAAAACTAGATTAATAGAAAACGACTGTTTACTGATGTAATTCCCGTTAGGGTTGTAAGGATGCATGCTTATTCAAGTATTGTGAAGGCTTGAAATCTATATCGTCGTACCATCATCATTGTTATAGCATGTGTTATAAAATATTCACGTGGGGTTTTTTTGGAACCCAAGGATGTGAAATTGTTGTAGCAAGCAAACTGAATTACCCCATACCATCATCATTGTTATAGCATGTATTCTAAAATATTCACGTGGGTTTTTTTTTGGAACCCAAGGATGTGACATTGTTGTAGCAAGCAAACTGAATTACCCCTTTTGCTCAGCTAGACACGCCTGTCCAGCTTACAAGCAGAATATCCTTGCTGACGGAAGCAGTCCTTAAAGGATCAAAGGATGTTACTTTTCTTGCTCAGGATGGTGAAACATTATTTATTCCTGATGTTTAGGTTTCCAAGTCATGTTGGTCAAAAGAGAAAGTCATTCTTGATTTGTTTCTGTAAAATGTTCTATTTTGCATTGGGCAGCCAGAGGCTTTGTAGGGAGCCAGGCTAGAAGGTTTGTACAGGCAGTAGATGCCCTACTTCCTAGAAACTCTAATTCTAGTTTATTTTGGTTAGCTCAGTATGGGTAGCAGACTGAACTTGAGCTTTGTCTGTTGGGGCTCAGAGTGTGGCCTTGCTACAGCATCTTAGGGGGGCAGCCAGCAAACCACGGTGTCTGGCTGGCTGTGCTGTGGTTCCCCCCTTGTCTCTGATTTCTCTGTGAACTGGTCCCTGTGGCAGATCTGTCGGCTGTAGAGCAGCAGGTAGCACAAGGGAGCTGCTGGTAGAGCTGGAGGGTCTTTGCTGCAGCTACAACTTGCTTCAAATGCTCTCTGATCAGGTGTTAACGATATTTGTGTTATCAAGCTCTAGTTCTGGATGTTTCATGAATGTCATGTTTCTAGGGCAGGAAACCCTGCTTTCTTCCCATTTTACAAAGCTTGCTGACACATCTCTCTGTTCTGGTATGAATGCTTAGTGTGATGGGGTTAAATTTACTTCTATAGGTTCTTGCAGTTGTCTGATGTCCTGTGGAGAATCTCGGTGTCCCTGAGCGAGCAGCTTGGGTGGCTCCATGGCAGTCCACAGAGCGCTGCACTCGGCTGTGTGCGTGCTGCTCTGCAAACCTGAAATGTGCGTGGGAGAGCTTTCCCTTGTATTTAGCTTGTAATTTAATTGATGTTTGTTTGGTAATTTGCCTCAGATTAAATTATTCATTGTCACTCCTGAACAAATACTTTGTGTGCTTTTGGTGGGTCAGCATTTTGCACAGTATTTCCCCTTCTTCATTCCACCTACTTCGATGCATTCATTTATTTTTGCTGCGATCTTATTACTGGGAACTGAGAGAGGCCTCTGTGGGGAGGAGGGGAGAACCCAGGGGAGTTTCAGAGAGGCTTTATACCGTGGTTATTTGGTTAGGCGAAATGCGATTACTTTTCCTCAGATTTAAACTTTGATTTAACACGAGTTCACGCTATAATTAATGGGAGTTGTCACCTGAGGATAAACTTCATAGAAATGGAACAGAACCGAGCATGTGAGAATAGGAGTGGATTCTCTCTCCCTCCAAAAGAAACGAAACTTATCAGAGAATCCTTGTTTATTGATAGCAACGTCGGCTTTGATGCACAGCTGGATGTTTCTGATCCCTAGCAAGACGTGTCAGCAGTACGCTTGCCACATTAGCAGAATTTGGCTTAAAGTTTGAGTATTTTATGCAAGTGGGATCAGTCAGAAACTATGTTTTTGTCAAAATCAAGACAAATGGCCCGAGTCTATGAAGTACAGCAGAGTGTGTGTGAGTGCAGCACGGGTTAGTCCCTTTTCTGAAGCCTTTGTCAGCTGAGGCGTGAAAGGTAATAGGGAAATATTTGGCAGGATGTCAGCTGAATATCTTGGTTGCCATTTTTACAGCTGTAGGAAGAGTTGGGTCTTACTGTAATAAAAAAGCTATGTGACAAACCACAATAGATGTGTTTAAGGAATAGGGTCTTTTCAGCTCTTTTGATTGTTTTTTATTTCTGGCCTAGTTCCAGAATTACTTTTTTTCTTCTTTTTTTGACTTTTGTCAGTGTTGCTTGACTCCACAGAGAGGAGTGGATGAGTGGATAATAATGAATTATGAAATGCACTGTGAACAGGGTTTGTTTAAAATTTAAGTTGAATTTGTGCCTGGGTTTGCAGACTTTTAAAATGTTACATACTCAGAACGACTCTGTTCTATTTATTGCATCAGATTTCCTCGTTCTTATCTATCTTTCTGAGAAGTCTCCTGTTTCGGAAACTTCACTGTGTCTTGGATCAGAACAGAAGCAGCAAATCTGATTTCTGGGTTAAAAATGGAAGGCCATGGCAGATAGATACACCTAAGGCATAGCAGTAATCTTATTTGGTCCTGACTGAAGTGGCCCTTGAAAAATCCAGGACTGTATTTGTAATGTCATGGTATTCAAGATATTAAATGCTTTTTGAACCCCGTCTGCGCAGGAGCACTTTAGTCTTTTTCAGCTGTTGGTTGCATTTAATTTGGAGAAGAGCGGAGGGAACAGTCAGTTTACAGGTCTTTGCTTTTCATTTGAACTTCAGTGAAGGGCTTCAGACATGCTTGATGGGCGGCTTATTTTTTGACCCTAGATATTGCCATTGTTCCAGTTATTTTGGAGGCAGCCTCCAGCTAAGCAGAATTACAGAGACTTTTACAGCACTGTTCTCTCTGTATAAATGTCCCGTAAGGACACCGTGCCTGCAGTGGAGTTTGGTAGTCAGTTCTCAGAGTGCTTCAAAGCCGGAGGAGGAAGCGAAAATGAGTCAGAGGAGTAAAGGCTGTTCTCGTCTGTTTAATAAATTAATACATCTTTGCATTAGCGTCTGTGTAGAAAAGAGATTCGCATACATGCTCAATTCTACACCTGACAGGTGATTTATTTAATGGGGATTAGAAGATCAGAAGTTTTTCCCAGGCATACTTGGCGAGGCCTTTAATTTCTTTTTTTTTAATGTAGCCATATGGGTACACTTAGGTAAAGGGAGATCAAGGACTCCTATTTTGCAAAGTTTAACAATGTCACTGATTATTTTTACAATAATCAAATTAAATCCCCCCAAAACCAAGCAAAAAAACCCCTCAGCCAAGTATTACTCTTCTGAAGAACACCAGCAGAATGGGATTGAAATTCAGGAGTTCTTACACTCCAGCTGTGTTCTTAGAGCAGCATTGCATTCGAAAAGGTTTGATATTAATGACAAAATCATGCACTGTGAGGATGCATAGAACAGCTTGGGTATTCCACATGGTGAATCCAGTATGGCATTGGTTTATGAAGAAGTTGGGCAAAAAGCTAGTTTCCCCAAAATACATTCCCACAGACTACTACAGATTGAAGTATTGTTCTTGTGGATAGGATTCTGCTATTGTAATGCTGTATGGTTTTGTATGAGAGGGCTGAATTGCCTTTTGTGTGTGTGTGTGTCTTATTTTAAATGGATCAGCAGGCTTGTTTGTTTTTCTATTGTATTTATCCATGCAACAAGCAGGAACACTCTATGGTTCATTTTTAATAATTAGTACACAGCTGCCCAAAGGGGAAGCTGTGGGCAAGAGATGATGTTGATCTTTGTTTTAACAGCTGGTATTATTAAAGGAGAGCTTTGCAGAATGGAAAAAAAAAGAGGATGAAAATCAGTCAACAGTTAATCCAAAGATGTAGCCAGGCACCAAAAGATTTACTGGGAATTAGTTCTAAAATTGTATTTGTTCAAATTATTTCAGAATAAAAGAATGGGTGTGTATTAAATCAGGGAAGTGGGATGGTGCTGGGGAACAGTGAAAAGTTGCAACATTGTCAACTGAAAAATCTTACTGGAACAACAACAGCGTATATTTAGCATTGTTACCATGCTGCAACTCCTGAGGGAGGCTGCTGGGATCTGGAGCTCTGCTGGGGCTCATGATTTATACCCGTCCAGCAGCAGAGCGATACACACCAGAATCTGCTCATTTTCAAAGCTCTTGTTTATAACGCACGGAACAGAACAGTGAATCCCTGTGGGTCGTTGCAGCTTTCAGTCTGCAGCTCTGGATACTGTCAGCAAAAAGCAAATCCTTGTCCCATTCCTATTCCCCCAGGATGAGCCAAAGGAAGAGGTTAGCATTGCTTTGTTTTTGTTTCTTTGTTTTTTAAATGAGTTTCATGGGTATCATTAATGCTAATGGTAGAGATGCATCATCTCTCTGGGCCCCAGCAGGTTTTAGTAGTTGTGAGCCTTTGCTCAGCTTTTGCTTAGCTAATGGGTCAGGTTTTTAAGGTCTAGATTCTGCTGCTTATGCCCGCACCTAGTGGGAATAAGTCCACTTAAATTGGTTGACTTGCACTAGTATCACCAAAAGGAGAAGCAGCTTGTCTTTGGTTTGAATAACTGAACATGTACAGGAAAAGGTTGAAATACACTCAGTCTTTCAATAAAAATACTTGTATTTCTGACCTTACATCTGGCATTAGTTGAGGTTTCTCTCTTATTATCTTGCTCTTTAAGAGGTTTCTTATATCCTGGCTTGTAATTTGCACATTATGATGTATTTTGAAACACAACTCTGTCCCATTCTGGGGTTTCTTGCATGTGTTTTATAAGCAGAATTGTGTGCTTGAAAAGAAGTGTTCATTTCTGAATGGTCTCCTTATAACAGATGGTTCTCATTGTGGCGAAGTCATGAAGTGCCTCAAACCTCAAAATGTATAAACTGATTTGAAGGAAATGAATTGCTGCTGCAGCATAACCATCTATGAAAAGTATCCTTGGACATTGTGAACCATGTTTTTGGGGCCTTACCTTTCCTTCTTCAAAGAAAACTCTAAGATTTGTTTTCAAAACGATGAAATTTTGACACCTCTGAGATATAAATTTCCTCTTTCAAGAGATGTAACACAGCTTTCTTAAAGCATCTCCCACTGATAACAGCAGATGATTTGTGTCAAGTCTCTAACGCCTCTGTATGGCCTTTCCAGGTAGTTGTTTGAATAAAAATGAAATAACACTGCATGATGCTGTATACTAGATGGACTTGTGTTCTTCCACGTGTGCCATCCAGGGCATGAAACCTACATAATTTCACATCAAAATCTCCTCCAAGAAAGCCAGGCTTCCTGTTAGCCTTTTGCCTGCAGAAGGACTGTCTTATTGTCCCTAACTATCCAGTACCTTCTGATTCAGTTGCTGTTTCTTTTAATCACTATTGCTCATCAGCTCTGTCCTGCTCCAGTTGAGCTGTTCACATCCTCCTGCCTTCCCACTCCCCAGAATTAATCATTCCTTTCTGTTGTCTTACCTCTCACAGCATCTTTTCAAGCTGCTGCAGTGCTAGCAACCACATCCTCTCTTGTATGGCACATGCTCTCTCACCTTCCTTCCTGGCTGCTGTGTTAGCACTGCCGCTTGTCCTGTTGCTGTAGAGGGACCACAAGTTCTGCTTTACCACATCCTCTGTAGGATACAACGGGGGGAGAAGGCTTGGTTTGACGCCAGGATGGCAGAGGTCTGGGGGTCTGATAGGTTTGGGCTGCAATAGGTCTGGGCTTGGGTGAGGAAGGCAGTTTGCTGTAGTGGTAAGAGCAGCTCCTGGAGCCAAGACCAGGAGGTTTCTTGCTGGAGCACCGGCTCCTCCTGGAGCTCCGCTGCTCTTGCAGCCCGTGACCAGGTGTCAGCGGTGACTCAGAGACTTCTGGCTGCTGCAGGTCAGAGTAGTTTCAGCTCCCGGTTTAAGCTGTCAGCAGAGAGAACTAGACATTGAGTGTGTGTGCGAATGTCTTGGCAGTTGATGACACTGGTTGTACTCACACAGGGAAGTGTCCTCCCGTGAACCACGTGTCAGGTTTTGCAAGGCTTCCATAATAGGTGTTAAAGTGGGTCACCACCGCCAGCACTCGGGCTGTGCTCGCGGGGACCTGTCGGGCAGGCAGAGGGGTCTTGGTGCCAACCTGATGCTCTGTGCTGCTGCTGCCAGTCGCTCTCCCTCCCTTCTCTGCTTTCAAAGCTCGCTAGTTGGCTTTGCACTGCTGTTTGTTCTGCTCTCTGTAACCTGCTGCTGAGTTTTAGAGTCTGGTGGTGTTCATCGTCTTCTCTACGAGGTTCTAAGCTTCGCTACTATGAAGACGAGCTCAGCATTTCTCTTGGTGGGGGATGTACCTACGCACCTCTACTGTAGGTGGGTCTTTTTATTAGATGTTGCAATTCCATTTGTTCCCTGTCAGCCCTGAGGATCTGGTTGTACTCCCAGAACTAGCCTTGTCTGAGCACAGCTGTAACGTTCGTTCTGCTCTCCAGGTGCTGGCCTCTGTGTGCTCCGGTGGCTTTGGGTCAGAAGCACTTCTTGTTTGGTTTCAGTCAAGTTCCCATCAAGGCAGGGTTAGGGGATGGCTGAAACCTGTCTGTGAGACAGCACTTCTGCCTAATTAGCAGGAGAGGTCACTCTTGAGTTTGTGGAAGGTGGTTTTCTGGGTGGGGATGAGCAGGGTTGGTCTCAGGTGCAATTAAGAGGGTTACTCCCTGTTGCCACCCTTTGCTGTGCAAAGGGCCTTGCTATTATACTGGGGTGACATTATTTGAAATCCAAATTAAAATAAATATTAGAACATGTTTTGCTTTACAGCTTCAGCAAAATGCTAAAGAGAGTAAGCAAAGATTAAATACAGACCAGTAACTGCTCAATTCATAATGTTTATTGGAACAAGGAGGACAATTAGAGGTGACTTTGTCTAGCAACATAAAATATAGTCTGTTTCAGCTCTTCATTTCTGGGATTTGCCCCCCAAGTTTGAAATGTACTCCATTGCCTAATGATGTAGCAAAGAATCTTATTTTTATTTCTGTTTTCTCCTGACTAGATCAAGTTTGAGGTGAATCAGAAGAGATAAAAGAGTAGTTAAAAACCCTTTGGGCTTTATTGGAAATAGAGTTTGAGGGATGAAGAGCAAGTGGAGGTGGGAAGGTAGGATGAATTTTTTGTTTGAGCTCAAGCAGGAATATACCTGTTTAAGGTGAAAGGTCAGGAATTTATTTAATACTTAAAGGGTAAAATGAAATTAAACACGTGGATGTATAGGAGATCTGCATGAAAAATGCATGTGATCATAAGTAGTTTTGTGAACGAGAACCGGATATACGGGGTAGTGGAAGGACAGATTCATAAAACAACCGGTAAAGCCATAGTATCATTTGAATGTAAACCAGAAAGAGATGGTTTGTCTGTACCATTGGTATATCTTCCATGGTGCTATTAGTCCTCCTTGTCGGTGCTGCATGAAGCAAAAGGTAAGTGTCCTGTACTCCATTTTGTACTTAACATAGTGAACACGTATATAAACACGGGTTCGTTCAGTTGTCATTAGCTGAGGATTTCACTGACTACAGCCGACAAGTTTTGTGTGGGAAGTTCTCTCATCAGTAGTGGCTGAGTCAACAGATGCTGAAGTGCTTTTGTATATTCTGCTCATCTCTCTTTTCTGGAAGGCTTTTGCAGTGGTACCCTGTACTTTATGTGTTTTCTTTCATTATTAATTTCTCTGAAGACTTACATTTGCATATAGCTTTATTGTAGGTCTCTGAGGATCTGTGATCTGAATTCTGCTGTATCCTGCAAGCACTGTTGTGCCATATGGGACTTAACTGAGCCTATGAAGGTCTCACCATCTTGTTAATTATTTTTCTAATTTGAAGTTGTTAAACCATGGAATTTTAAAAAGTAATTTAGAATTTGAACACTGTAATGTATTCTTGATCTTTAATTCCTTTTTGCCTATGGAAATGGGTGAGAGTGTTTAAAGAGAGGGATGTGGGAGGAGAAGGTATGAACAGATGTGAAAATCAGCATTTATTTCCCCTATTTTACTTGTGTTTTTAGGATAGTGGATAAATAAGTCATTTTGGGAGGAAATGGAATCAAACTGAGTGGAGAATGAGGTAGTAGAAAGTCATCAAATATTTTTAATGTTTAAGAACCACGGGTCTTTTGTTATCTTGCCAGATTAGAAATAGAGGAGGAATATGCAAAATATAAAGGCTTTATTTTTTTCTGTTATTAGCAGCTGAACTTTCAGCATCTTCTTTCTTCACTACTTCCCCTATATTAGCATTCTTCTTAATTTAGCACGGCTGCACCGCTACCTGTGAAAGCAGCAGAAGGACTGATGCTTCAGCCTGCTTACAGTCTAGTCTGAGCAGGTTTGACATGATGGTTAAAATTGCAGAATTAATTGGTAAAGTCTCCCAGAATCTAATATTTTGTTCACCCCTGAAACTAAACAGGACTTCTGGCCTAGCTGTATGGTGGAGCTGACTCCAAGTCACCAGCCTCCCTGTTTGTGAAAAGCACTGACCAGCGCCGGCAAGCACAGCGACCTGCGGGAGGTTGTCTGGCTGCAGACAGCCTGAGACTGTAACTCAAGGAGTGGAGGACACTCCCTTTATTGCAGGGGATGCTGAAGCCCCTTGGTGGCAGATTAAGGTTCTATCCATCCCTGGATCTGAATGAGCCCTGGGTTGAACTATTTCACAATAGATGGAAGCACTCCTGAAAGAGGAAGGAATATCTTACTGAGCTGATCTTCAAAGACCACATGAATAACACTTTCTTTATTGCTCAATAATTGGTTGTACTCCATGTTATGTGGGTTAGAAATAGGAAGAAAGCTTTTCTTTCTTTTGTTTTTAATGGCTAACTTCTCAAAATACCTTGCATTGCTGGGGAATATGAATTGAGGAGTGAGGGGATTTGACAGCTTAACGTCGCTGTTAAAATGAGGAGAAGCAAGCAGGCAGCACAATTTCCATTTTAAGCATAGTCAGTGTAACAAGCGTGCAGCTGAGTTTCAGAAAGAATGCATGACTGTGAGGTTATTTGGACAGCGGTAAAAATACCGAGAAAGAATTAATGGAAACAGAAATGAAGTTAGAAGCACACTTTGCCTTTGGGATAAAATTTTCAAAGCATTCTGGGCACTTGGATGTCCAGTTCCCATTCAAGTTAATGACTAAAGTTGTTCTTAACTCTTCTGAGCTTTATTTTTTGTGTGCATGCTCAAGAATGTGTTAAGCTCAGACCGAATACGAAGATGCTGTTTATTTCAAGCAGCTTGCAGCAGAGGCTCTGCTTTCCGCCCACGTGAAGTCAGGCAGGTCAGCTCGTGTATTCTAACTCCTCCATCATTTGGGGAAGCGTGAAGTGTTTGTCCTGGCGCACGCTGCTGCCGTTGGGAAGCTGGTGGAATCTGGTGAAGAGGAACATGTTACAGCTGTATGAGTAGTTTAATTATGTGCACGTCTTGATTGTCAATCAAAAGTCTGTGTTGACATCACAGTAAATAAGTATAGAGACTTGAAAATGGGAGAACATGAGATCTGGCAGGTTGGAAAGCCAAAGGAGATAGACGGTAACGTGAAGGCTCTGGTGGGAGCCTGCTGAGACACACAACTCGCTGTCAGTACAGTAGTGTGCTCAAGAGTGTTCTTATATGTAAACCAGCCTCTGAGTCAGAGGAAAGTAGTGAATGCTTCTAGAAAATGTTTTGGTGTTTCCTTTTCAGAGAAAACAGGTGCGGAGTGACCTTTTGTTTCCCCCCTGGCTGTGGTCTGGTGGGAGTACTCGCACTGAACACTGTGACATGCTTCTTGTCTTGTTTTCTTGCTTTTTTTGAAGAATGCTAAAGCCTTATGGAATTTATTGTTTTCTAATGTTATCCCAAACTGGAAGGGTGAAGAGGCTGCAAAAATGAGTGGAAGACAATAATGTACATTGAAATTGAAAACTGAAACAGCAGCTCATGGAGGTACTGCGCCAGCTTCCAGCTGATGACTGCGCCTGCACAGCTGTAGGGGCACACTTTACCTGCTAAACGTGTATCTGTCACTGGCAGGATGGTGCATTTTGTGCTGAAACCATGTGCTGCTCAGTTTAGACTGTGCCTGGTTGTGCAGACAAGTTCCTTCACAGCTGAGATGATAAACCTCACAAGATTTAGGATAATAAAACTAGACCAGATTTGCTACAGAATAGTTGAGATTTTTCTGAACTTTTCATATACCAAGTGGTAATGCGTTTTTGTAATGAACTTTGGAAATACTAGATTAATTTTAAAAACCCTTTAAATGTTTATTGTTGGAAGGGATGATGTTGTTGGTAAATACTCTCAAAAGTCTCCTTTTCAGATGTTCTGTTTTTTCATTGATTGCATGTATCTGTGGACTTTGGGATTCCATGAATTAAAGGTTATGCTTTGCGATCAAAGCATTCTGTGTGCTCTCATCACCGTGCTTCGTTAGCTTCAACACAGAGCCTGTGCCTACCTTCAGCTGCTGAGCCATGAAACAAGGAGGACTATCTGTGTTAGGTCCCTCCAGCTGCACAGCCTTTCCTTTGGAATCTCATGCTCAGCAACTGATGGTGTTGCCAATTTAACTTTGTGTTCCTTAAGGATGAAAAAAAAAAAGGAGAACTGATAATGCAATCCATGACCCTGCTGGAACACACTGCTGTGGGGCGCTGGCTCCAAATGGCACTCTGGCCAAAACTGCTCAATGCCCGGAAAAGGACAGAAACTCCTATCTTAAGCAAAGCTTGCAGAAAGGAGTTAAATTTTGCCTTGCTTTTTGATTGCGGAGATCAGTGCTTGTCGTTCATCTAGTTGAGGTTCTTCTGGTTACAGCTTGGCGCAGGACATGAGTTTCTGCTGGCTTTATAAATAGAAAGTTAGCATCTTCACACAGTTGGTGTCTCTGACAGCTGCAGCACCGTGTACTCCCCTTTGCGCTGCACATCATGGAGTTCTCTTTTGCCAAACTTGACCTAGTGAGGCCATTGAAACAGTCCAGCAGATCCATCTGTGAGATAACAGACCCAGCTGAGGCAGCTACCTGGAGCTATTTGCAGGTTTTTATTCATATTCTGATCTAAATGCTACTCTGAGAATGGAGTCAGAGTCATGGTGATGGAAGAGGTTTGGACAAGCCACCAGCACCAAGATTGCCTTTCCAGGGTGAACCTGCTCTTTCTGTGCAGTCAGCAGGCTGAGTGCTCTCGAAGGGCAGGTCTGGTGGAAAGGCAGCTGCCCTACGGGAAACTGTGACCTTTCCTTTCTGGATGGGGCTACAGTAGGGATGCTAAGTTAAATGTCTTGCTACTGGTATGGTATATCTGATAAGGGTGGTTTAATTTGCTTGCAGGGATTAGGGAGTGGATTTCCCTCCCTGAGATCTCCCTTGTCAAAATTGGGAGTGAATGTGAAGGGATGTAAACTTGCAAGCAATTGACTGCCCCCTGGGGTATTTATTTTCTATGGATGTGTTTATGTTAAATAATGTAAATTGTGGAAGAGTTGGGTGTGGGATAAAACATCTTTATCAGAAACCTTTAAAAGGTCATGTTTGCAGTGCTTTTCTTGACGCCAGCATAATCTGAGAGATGTAGAGGTTGTAGATCTGAAGCAGAGCAGCGGTGCCTTGCTGTGCTGGCATGGTACTCCAGACAGCACACCGTGTTCCTGCCCGATCCCAGCCCTCTGGGAGGAGGAAAGGTCTGTGATGTTACCCATGTCGTCTTTGTATTCTCCCCAGCTGTGAAATTGTCTGAAATAAGGATTTGTCTATATGCAAATGCGTACTGGCTGAGTGCACGTCTGCCCTCTCTGCAGAATACATACATCTTCTTTTTGAGTGAATGGTGTTACTTTGGTTTAAGGGTGATTTATGTTGCTGGAAGTCAGGCTTCTATTCTGTGTGGTTTGAATCTTCCTTTTTTCTTTTTTTCTTCCCCCAGTTGCCCTTAACCACTTTTTCTTAGTTCCTGGAGCACAAGGCTTAGAAGTTCTTTACTATTTTTGTAACTTTATCCTCTTGCCCTTTTGCTGTTCTCCCCCCAGTGCCTCTTTAATGGACCAATAGTGACATAAACTGAAGCCTCCTCTGCTTTGGCTGAACTTGTTTAAAGTAGTACCTTATGCTAAACCAGAGCAAATAACATAGATGCACAAACCCTGTGTGTCCTATTCCATGCATATTACCTGCTCTCTTAACTAGCTTCTTGATAGAGCTTTGCGAATTTTCTGCCTCTAGCGTGGTTCCTATTTCTTCCCTTCAAAATCCAGTTAAAGCAGTTTTGTTTGCAAGTAGCAGCTTCTCTGTGCATGACTGTTTTCTTCAGTGCTGGAAGAATCTTTCCTGACGCCGATCTAACTCACTGTCAGAGCCAGATATGCTACAAAGCAGAAAGAGCGACGTATTTATAAACGGGGCTTTGTAGCAGTTTTCTGCTCTGTGCATCTGAGGAAGTGGCTTGTATTGCTTTGATAGCATTCGATGATAGCTCTGCAAACTGAAAGTCACAAGACCAAATCTTTGGCAGATAGAAAGAAGCATCACTTCTCTCAGAAGCTTTAATTGTGGCAGCAAAGCATCTGACCCAGATCTATTGCTGCGTACAATTGTTTGGAAAATGCTGTAAATCTAACCTTTGTACTGCAGATGTAGAAATTTATTCTCTGTTTTCCTTGTAAACCAGAATGGAACCTGATGCCAAATAAGTCAGGCTGATATTAAAGACCTTGTTTACGCTGTGTTTCTGTCAGGATAAGTATTGACTGTATCATATTAAGAATATTTATTCTGAAATGCTGTGTAGAATGGATGATTATGGAATTTCAGTGTTGTTTAAGTAACAAAATTTTTAAAAATAAGGTAATTTTAGGTTAAATCTGCAGATAGTAATAAGCTGGCTTGGGTAATTAATTTGGATTTAGAGTTGCTTAATTTCTCTTGGCATTTGCAAATCCCAAACTGACTTGTGGAATGTTCTTGATTGAAAAAGATTTTATTGAAAACATGTGCGACTGGTTTTGAGGGCAACAATATTTGAAGAACAAAGTAGTGTCTGTGTGTAAATGGAGGTAGACCAGAAAACTTACTGTAAACATAGCTAATGTCATTTTTTTGTGGCATCATTTGTTAGCAGATGTTCTATTTTAGAACAAAATATGCTCCAGGGGAGGTAAATCCTGTTCTGTAAAAAGATTGTTAGCTGTTCAAAATAGTATTTTAAGTTCATAACATTGACAAAGCTTGAGTGTAAGTCTAATTCATGGAACTCCTGTTAACTGTACACAGTAAAATAAAATACTGGTGAGAGTATCTATTTCTTGTCCTTTTCCAAGTATGTATTTATAATAGAAGATTGCATTCAGTAGAATTGCCAGGATTTCTGAAATGAGACTGAATCAGAAGTAATGAAGAATGTTACTGAATTAGTCTCATGTTAAAAGACATTTCCGTTGATTAAAAACCTGTGTTGCTACGAAAATGTCTAACTATGGTAGTGGAAAATATTAATAACATTTTATGGTGATATGCACCTTGGAAATTATTTTTAGTTATCTCTATGTTCAATGAGACTAAACTGGTTTTTTTGATTAATTGCAGGACCAGTTTGACAACTTAGAAAAACACACGCAATGGGGTATTGATGTTCTGGAAAAATACATCAAGTTTGTAAAGGAAAGAACAGAGATTGAACTCAGCTATGCAAAGCAGCTTAGGTAAGTTGATATGTAAAGTTCTTGACTTTGAGTTGCATCTCTCATCTGTAAGTTTACTGTTTCAGTGTCGGTCATTTGTTTTGTTTGTAATAATGGCTTTTAGCAAATAGCTTTAATTTAGAGAATGGAACGCTGAAGTTAATTTAAGATACTGTTTTATTATCTCTGCTAAAAATCATAGGCTTTGCAAAAGCAAAGGTTATTTAGGTGACTGAGTAGCATACTAGAGCTTACTCGTGATTTATGCGTGATTAATGGCTCAGGCTTTGAGGACAGCATTGTAATGTTTTCCATGAAATTAGGATTGCTGTGCGTAAATGCTGAAGGGTTTAAGAATTCAGCAGAATAAGGATCATTTGTTGTAAGGCAAAGTTTAGGGTTTCTTTTCATACGACAGGCTCTTTATGAATGTGTGTTGGAGAAACTGCAGGTCAGAAAGTCAGTCGCAGCCCTTTGAAGTTTTGTCTGTGTAGTTAGCTGGGTTGCAGCCTGAGGCTGGAATTTTGCCACTGTTCTTGCAGAGACCCTGTGAATTTATCTCAAGTAGCTGAAGTACTGGAAATTCCTGCTATGTACATTTTACGTCTGGTTCAGCAGTCAGGGTGTAGGGAAAAAAAAGTCAGGTTGTAGGTAAAGAGACGAGTATGTGTGAACCAGACCCAGAAAACATATTCCTTGAGCTCAGATACAGTGTGAAAGGGGAGGGGAAGGGGTACTAAGAACCTAAAACGAGAGGTGAAGAGGGGTTAGAAGGGAGTACAACACACAGACAGTCCTCTGCTGCGGAGAGGCTGCGGTGCAATATCGTTGGCTGCCACTAGTGTCCGGAGGGATAAACTGAAGGTGCTGGAGCTAACTGGGGAGGCGAGTGCAGGACTAATCCTTCCGAACCCCTCCAGTAACTCCATACCTTTTTTTACATGACTATAATACATATTAGAACTCCCTCTGTCTTCTCAGTATTTATAGAGATTAAGGTTCTAGTTGATCAGTATATATCTAATTAAAAAAAAAAATCATCCAGAATGCTTGTGGTGGAATGGATTTGAGATGCACAATGGCATGTTATTTACGAGGAGCTGCTAGCCGATACAACCCCGCCTTTATGGTGATGTGCTTTCTCAGGGGATTGCCACAAGGATTCCCCAGGGTTTCTGCTATAGACAAGCAGGAAATAGAAGATGACTCTTGCAGGAACAAATTGCTCACATCCTATGGAGATGAGAAGAGATTGAATTACAGAGGCAAAATGAGCTGGAAGAAAGAGTATGACCGGACTGGGAAACCCCAGCACGGTATCTGTGTGAGCAGGCTTGTTCTATGAAGAATCACTAGACTCAGCAAGTTTCTTAATATGACAAATTTCAGGTGTAAAGAGTATAATTATGAAAATAAGCACACAAAATGTTTAAGGACAGTGGGAGATAGTTTATCTGTGACGATCTAGAAGCTCTGAACTCTTGAGTTTTATTTCTTAGTCTGTCCTGGACTTCTAAAACAAACTTGGTCAGTTTGTTTCTTCTCTCTGTATTTTAATTCCCCATGTGTAGCTGCATTTGTCTCCCCCACCCATGGGTATGATTTGAGGACAAATACATTCAGCTCTGAGGAGCTCTTAAACACAGTGCTGTTTGGAGGCTTCTAAGTTAGAGGTATAAAGAAAAAACAAAACGTAAACTTGTTAAATGTTGAAATAAAACAGTACTGGACATCAAGAAAAAAAAATCATGCATCTGCTTTTAATAAGTCTCCTCAAGGCTGGTGCAAACCTTTCTTGTGTCACGTCCATGTGGTGCAGAAGGGCTGCAGCATGTCACTGTATGCCATAGCATGCAGACATACTATTAAAAAGGGACAAATTAATGCAAGATACTCCTGTGGATTTAACTTGGAGTTTTATTTATAGTCTAAGTTAAGCTGCTGAACTTAATTTTCTTTTGTGAAACTTGTGTTTTCTGCTTGGTCTCAGGGCTCCCTGTCTAGCTATCCTATCTCCATCTCAGCCTGCTCATCTATTGCAGTTTAATTGGCCTTTATTTAAAAATCTTTCCTTCCTCATTATAATTCTGCAGATATATATGTAATATTTTGTTTTAAAAGTGTTAAGTTAGATCTACATACTTGCAGGATGCATCAAATTTGGTTACACCACTGGAAGAAACCCCCCAGCGTCACAAACCTGCATTGTGCCTGCACTGCTCGAGTCCTGCTTGTACCGTGTACAATCAGTCCTGGGTTTAGAGCCCAGTTCAGACTGGACATGATTGTTTTCTTATTTGTTTTACATTGTAATTGGTGAGTCTTTAAACTAGTCTGGGAAGGAAGGGACACAGAAACTGTGGCAGAGTGTTCACCTGTCCCTGCTCACAGCACCCACTCTGAGCATCACAAAGCGTGTCAAAAGCCTTGCCTAATATGATGATGGATAGATAGCCTTGAGGAAGACTTATTGGAAAAAAATGCTTATGATATCAGGATAATCTAAGAATTGGGAACCTCTGATGGATGATAAATGTGAGAGCAATGTCTCAAAGAAGTGGAAATAAGGGAACACACAAGCTGCAAAGGCAGGAAAAATTATGCAGCGTGAAAGGCATATAACATGGATTGGAGACAGGTGCACAGGTAGCACAGAATCTTTACAGAATCACTAGTTTTACTGATAGGGTTTGTTCTTATGTGTTAGCTCCCTCTTTCATCAGTGTTAGCTCTGAAGGTGTCATTGCTTCATGAGCTTGACCCTGGGAAGTGCTGGTGTTCTGGGCATGACACTGCATTACTGCATGCTGAACTTCAGCAATGCTTCTGGTTTCAGTATCACTTCTGGGGTTTTTTGTGCGTGTCCTGGTTAAAACCCTACCTATGTGTTTGATTAAAAAAAAAAAGATGGGGAAAAATATGAAGTCAGATATACTACATTTTATGTGTTATAAAGGACACAGATAATACTAAAATGTTTAGCCCAGGTGCTAGTGGTTGTTACATGCTTACAGAATCTTTTTTTTCTGTGAAAGCATACTGTCTTTTTGCCCTAACTCTAGCATTTCTGCACCTTTAAAGATGCACAAGAAGACAGCATCTGTGTATGTCAGAATTAATTGGGCAACATGACAGTGTGGGAATACACGCGCTTTAAGTGTGTCTGAAAATGCCTTCTTAGAGTATCCTCCTGTGCATGTTTTCTTGTGGTTTTTCCTTTCCTCTTTAAGCAGGTGTGTGGAGGGAGGCATTCCCACGGCATCCAGAGTGCTGCAAGACTGACTGTAATCAGGCAGAACAGTTTGCAGGACTCTTGCCATGTTGGTATTCTTTGGTTGAAGCTGCTGCATGCAGAACTAGAGAAAAGTTCGTTGTTTCAGAGGATCCCCTTTTCAGAGAAGGCAGGGACTGGAAAGGAGATGCTCATTTGGATCCCTTACATTTTGATAAACACATGTTTGTCTGTGCAAATCTGCCAGGGTTCTGGCTACTACTCTGTTTGGGCAGATGCTCCTTGATTCCTTAAGGAGAACACAAGGAATAAGAAATGTGGGATGAGGCCCTGCTGTCTCCCAGTTAGCAGTAAAACCAGCACGCAACAGGAGCAGGTTACACCTCTGAAAACACAGTTTATCTTCAACTGGATGCATTCAGGGAGTCCTTCAAAGAGTTTGGCACAGATATAAGTCAATGAAATTTGGTAGTCCTTTGGACAGCAGTTCCATCAGTACCACTTGTACGTTATTCTTAATTGCTGAAACAACCTTGTGAAGCTAAAACAAACGGTTTCCACTTCCCAGCAGGGCAAGAGGGGCTGCAGGAAGGCACATAGTAATAGGGCTGAGTTTAGAATAGGGGAGATCCCAGTACTGCAGCCCTGAAAAGGTCTTAAAATTGCTAAGATGTGTCAGCTCTCTGGTTTGCATTGCTTAAAGGATGGGTGGTGTTGTGTTGAGCTACAGTGCAATATGCATTGTAATGTTGAGCGTTAAGTATCACAAGGTGCTGAGTGTGAGGTGGAGAGCACACCTTCATGAAACCCTTGATTTGCTGCTGGCCGGGGACTCCTAGTCAGTGCCTCCAGGACAATGAAAGCGATGTACTTACTGTCAAATGTGCTGACAGAGTTATGCTCACATTTCTTACTCAAGATACGATCTCTTGAAGAGTGTATCAGTATTTCAAATGAAATCATTAGTTGGCTGTGGGTTAATATGAGATGCAAGTATCTGTGCTAATTGAGACAGTCAGATTTCACATTTCTCCCAGCACCAGTTGATAATCATGAAAAGCTCTCCCTTTTGTCATCGCAGTGTAGCTTTCCACAGCTTTATGAAGACTTTTTCCTTCCTTGGAAGCATCCCGCTGTAGGCAGGCAAATTTGCCTGGCCATGCGTGTCATCTGCAGCACATCACGCGTTAACGAGCCAGCTGACTTTGGATATGGAGTAGCACCTTCTACTGTGTGGAGTTTGTAAAGCATGTCTGTGTGTCCAAGGCCAGTATTTTTACTGAAAAAGGATCTCTCCTTTAATCAGGTGAAGGAGACTTCTGCATCAGCAGAACTATAACTCAGGTGTATTGACTTCGTGACCTTAATTTATTAACTTGTCAGGTTGAGAATCTGATATTTTATAGTGGTTATAGAGACTGAAGCACTGTGCAGCCCATTCTTTGAGTGTTACTACAGCGCAATCAAAGCCTAATGGCACTCATACTTCTGAAAAGGTGTGTAGTAACAACCAAAGCCCCACAGATTGTGTGTGCATGCAAGTATTACCCAGTTAATTAAAGGAGATAACTTTACATATATGTATTTTTAATTCTAGGAATCTTTCAAAAAAATACCAACCCAAAAAGAACTCCAAAGAAGAGGAAGAATACAGGTATGTTCATGCTGGGTGAGCATGTGTTGGTGGAAGAAGGGGAGAAGGCTGGGTTACCTGCTAGGAGTTGGCTTGCAGAGCAAAGATGTTAAAGTCAAGTGGAAGTATAGAAATCATACATGCGGAAACAGGCTGATATGGTAGATACTAAGGAGTGGATTTTCAAAGTTTGGATTTGGTCTGTAACTTCTCAATTCCCTTTGTATGTTATGGTTTCTGGATGCCTGGTTTGGGCTTTTTTGTTTTGTGTTTGTTTTTTTCATATACCTTAAAAACTTTAATCCAGACTGTATGATCCTGGCTCTTTAAAGCGAATGACCAAACTCTGAACTA
>NW_010130332.1:36264-43472 GCF_000699245.1 Pterocles gutturalis
AACAGAAACAGTTGTTAATTTTAGCATGAAACTTAAGCAGTCTGCGTAAGTATTAAATTACTCAAATGGACTGACAAAACCGATTAGTAACTTATTAAAGGGATAATGTTAGGACACCACAGAGAAACCAGTGGCTCCTGAAGAGTAAACTAAAGGGAAAATGTTATGACACCCCAGAGAAACCAGTGGCTCCTGAAGAGTAAAGGGAGGGGTGTAGTTTGTCCTCCCAGTATCCTGGGATGGATTGACGCACGACTTGCTGCTGGTGAAGGATGTGCATGGCCTCAGCTGTCTGTTGTTGATTTATGTGTTCAGACTGTATCTCCCTGGTGGCAGGGGACTAATGTAGTGCTGGCAGATAGCGACTGCAGCGTCAAAAGCACAGCTCCTTCACCAAGTGACACTGCAGATGTGGATACAGGTGATGATGGAGCACATATCCTTAAGAACATTTGTGCCCTTGATGAGATTAAAGATATTCTTTAAAGAGAACTTTCTAGAGGAGGAGCTTTCCAGCAGACAGGCTATAAGCCAGAGCAAGAACCTTCTCCTCAGAGCACTCTGAAGTTTCTCAATGTTGGTGTTTGTAAAGCATCAGCTTTGAATGAAGGAATGAAGTCTGACCCTGCAGCCTTGTATTGCAGGACACTGCCCTGGCAGCAAACTCAAACCCTTGACCTGAAATTGAAACATTTCAAATGAGTTTGGATATGGATCCAACTGTATGGTTGTATTGAGATTTTTCAGTCAGACCCCCAAGATGCTGTATACAGCTACTCTAGTGACTCATATTAACAGAGATAACAGCCTTTTCATTTTCTTCTTAATTTATTTTTTGTTAACATTCTTTGGGAATTAGTTATTTATGCCATTGTTTCCCGAGATATTGATATTTACACAAGGAAGCTTACATACCAGCTCATCAGCTGTTTTGGTCTGCATGTGGGATTAGGAATAAATCTGCCTTTGTGTAGCTATACCGTAAAAGGGTATTTTGAGTTTACTACAACCTTTTTGGACACATCTTTGATTGCTGGAAAAGGATATTGGAGTTAAATGATTCATGTGATGTGGCACACAAGACCCTGTGTATCCTTTGCCCTTTTAAATACAGTGTTCACCTCAGTAGAGCTTCCTCATGTCTCTACATAATGTCTGAGGATTTGGCATGCAACCTTTGGTGCCTCGGACACTGCTTTGAGACAGACTGTCTAGAAATGATCTGTTTCCAAGGTTATTGTCAGTCTGTAGTTCTGTGCCTTTGATCCCCTGTCTTTTGCAACTGGGATTTCTCTCAAGGCACCACAGCTTGACTGGGAATGTGACTGCTTGTATTGGACTATATTTTTAGTCTCTGTTTAGTTTCTTTTTTTCCGTGTTTTTTTTTTTTTCTCTGATGCCTTTTTCATCCCTACTTGTACCACTCCTCTCTGTTTCGTGTAAATCTCTCCCTCTTTGGTTTACTTTTTCACCTTTAGATGATATTATCAGTGCAGATCTCTACTCTTTAGTATTAATAGATTTTCTAGTATGTACAAGTGCAGTGCTTCAAAGCTGCTGTTTTCCAGCTGACCAGCACAGCCAGCTGGGTTATTGAAATGCAGCTCTGTTGGTGCTGTTCAGCTAGTGACATCATCTGCTGTTTGGAAATTGTGTGCACAGATGTTCGTTTCTTGCTTTTAATAATACTGCATGGAATATTGTATTGGAGATTATTTTATATGAAAAATAAACCTTGCGATGGAGGTATTAAAAAATATGGGTTGACAATAAACACCTGGCTAGTAAACTCACTACCTTTTTTAAAGCTTTATAAACTATAGCTGATTTAAATCCAATTTACACTATAAAAAGTTTTTTTTCTGCACTATGCTAGCCAAGAAGTTGGTTGCTTACAGAGGATTTTGCCAGGCAGAGTGCACAGACTCTGTGCACTGGACTGTAGGACTTGAAAGAGTCTAACTAGAAATGTTTGGTGAATAGAGATTAGAATAGTGAAGTCCCAGAGCTGTGCTGATAAAAAACCTGGCACTCTAAATCTGTGATATTCTAAGAGCCAGTGTCAAAGTGTCTGAATCGAGATTAATTTGTCAGACAACTGTTGGTGTGGGGGATAGCTTCCTTTTGAGAAATTCTTTCAAGTGAATCTATGCTAATCCGTACTCAGTCTCATGTGGCAATACTAAATGCTTAAGCAGGATATAACCTCCATTTGCAGTGTGTCTTTCTGAAAAGAACGGGACTAAAAGCAAAATGCATTTTTGTCCTCTGCAGGTACACATCAACTAGAGCCTTCCTAGCCACTTTAAATGAAATGAATGACTATGCCGGACAGCATGAGGTCATTTCAGAGAACATGACCTCTCTTATCACTGGAGAGTTAACACGCTATGTGCAGGAGCTGAAACAAGAGAGGAAATCGGTAATTGATCATTTTTTATTATTCACAATGAATTGCTATTTAAGAGAGATAATTAATGGTAGAGGAGTTTAATGTTAAGCAAAATTTATTTGTAGTTGATGAATGTGAGCTTTGCTAATGAATTAAGCATTAAAAAAGTGGGTTACATGCCCTGGCCAAGTCACTGAACCATTTGAATCAAATGTTATAAAATCAGACAGCAATGCCTTCAGGAGAATCCCTGCTAAATAAGGTCAGAGGCCCATCTGTGCTTAAGGCTCTGTCAGCCAAAAGCTTGCTTAGGGGAAGAGTCCAGCAGCCCTGTGTAAACCCTGAAATAAACAGAGAAACTGTATTACTGAGGCTGATCGAAAGAATTATTATGATTTTGCTTCACATTTTCACACTTAGCCAGATCTGCTCAGCAGAACTTTCTAAAAGATTATTCTAATGAGAAATGTGGGGTCTGTCTTGTTTTGTGATCGTGGGGAATGTGTTTTTCAACCTGTTGTCCTTCAAGACTGATGGAATTAGGAGCTTTATATTAGTACTCTGTTTTAGCTACTAGTTTAGGAACCTGTGTGCCTGTTACAGTGAACGTTCAAAGCTGATTAATTCACATGTCCCCAGCTCAAGTCATTCAGGTGCCCAAATACTTGTAAAATGGTACAAATGTCCAGTGATTTCAAATAGATACCCTTGCTCTTTTTGTTGTAATTTCCCCCCTGGATGATGGAAATGATTAGAAGGATTAGTGTGTTAAAGATGAAATTGGGTACAGCAGAAAGTGGTCAGGCAAATATATCAGACAAAAGCTTCTGTTTCTTATCAAAGAAAACTCCTTTGGTATGCAATAGGAATTCTGCATTTAATAGAGTCACAGGGGATGAGGCTGGTGATCTTTAAACACGTGGGGTCTGATGCATGCCTGCATTACTCTGGTTTTTATGCTCATTTAGCTCTATTGATTAAAGTGGAATTACCCCAGCAGATGACTGGGGTCACACAATAATGAATCACACTTCTTTGGTTTTCCTTGACAAGCCCATAGCCTGTAAGCAGCACAGCACCTGATACTGTCTAAAGCCTTACAGTGGTTTTATGGTGGATAAAATTCATTTGGCATGCAGTTTTTACGTATGTTGGATTAAGAAAAATCAGGCAAAGACTTTTTGTTAAACTTGAATATCTTAATGCATCGGTTGACCTTTGTTGCTATAACTTTATCATATTACACATTCCTCTTCCAGAGGATAGCCCTTGTTAATGTTATCACTGGACCCGGTGAGTTGTTTGGCCCTCACAGTCACAGGAGTTTGGCATACACCCTGCCTGCTTTTCACACACGGTGTGTGCGTGCGAGAGGGAGAACTCGTGCTGTTTCAGTTCTTCCCAGCTCCCTAGTGAAGTGAAACTCTCTGTAGTACAGTTCCTCACTTCTACTTCTTCCTGTATTCTCTTGATCTTAGTGTGTCCTTGCTCTCATGTGAGTAATTCTCATCTTCAGCCAGGATCTTGATAGCTGCTTCAAAGCTGAAATTTCAGTTCTACGTTAAGTGTGAAGGTCATGCCTCATCCACCTTCCTTTTGAGGTTGAGGCCAGACGCGTGTGACTGAATTCTCCTTCACTGTACAGAGACCTCCCTCACCAAGCTGTACAGATGAGTTGGGGATCATCTCTGAGTGGTTCAGGGAAACAACTTGTTTCTGTGGTCATTCTTCATGCCACCTGAATTTAACCAAAACCTTACTTTGGGGTATCCATGGAAGGTGTCAAGTTTGAGCAGGGGGCCCTGCAGTATTACAGAATTGGGTCTTAATCTTACTTGTCTGTGAAAAAAGGAAAGGAGATGATCCCAGTAATGTCGAGGGGGGTGTTTGGATTTTACTTCATGAGCAATAACAGGTTGGTGCACTAACGAGCATTTCCAGGTTGGAGGTGTACTCCAGAGTTCTTCTGCTCCCACCCGTTGCGACTGTTGCTGGTTGTGACAGCAGCTCCTATGCAGAACAGTTATTCTCCGTATGAGTGAATGATCTACAAGCGTTTTGATTGCTTAAGTGAAGGAATCCATTTCTCCGTGTTGCTGCATCTACCAAGTTACTTGGCATGTTTTGCTCTATTGAAAAAATACACTATCTAGGCACTTGGGGTTTTTTTTGCCAGCCTCTTTGTGGGTGACACCTAAGAGGTCTTTGGAGCAAACGATAACCAGTGTGACCCAAGCGTTGAGAATTTCCTTTTTTTCTTAAAGCTTCACAGGAGATAGCTTGGTTTAGGTATTCTCTCAACTGTGGCTGAGGAAAATCCTCAGTACTGTAGTTTAACTGGGTAGAAACTCAAGAACTAATTCCTGGGACAATTCTGATTTAGATCTGTGGTCACAAACTAGGTCTGACTTGACTCATGGTCTCCTCTGCCAGCAGCTGCTCTGTGTAGCCGTTGCTCATGTCAGCTTTGCAAAAAATGTGTTTGGGAGTCATGAACTGTCCCTCTTGTTGCTGCTGCTGCTGTCACCTCTGCCTCCACCTCCCCTCGGGGGTAGGCTGGCTCCGTACAACCAAGCATGAAAGTCAAGTACAAGCCAAGAGCTTCACTGCAGACTGGACTGTGGGATTCTGTGGTTGGGAGAGAATTTACCTGGTGTCAATACGTTCCATTTTGTGCCAGGATAGAGGGGAACGGGGAATGAATGCATCCTTATGGATACTGTGCGGGCGAAAATGGTCTGGTTCTTCACGGTGGAGCATGTGCGCTCTCCCCGTGTGCATTCATACGAGGGGTGTACATGTCAGAGAGCTTTCTGTTTCTTGTAGACTCTCAGGTGTTGATGAAAAGTAAATAATTGGAGGAATTCTGCCACGTTCATTCATTATGAATAGTGCCCTGTTCTGCAAATAGTCCTGTGAAAAAAACGGCTTAATGCGCTGTGCAAGCGTGAGACAGGATGGCAGAATATGACCCTCTCAACTGCACAATGGGTTTTTCCGTGTTGCATTTGGGATGTGCCTCAAGGTCTCCGTGTGTTTGGAGCACAGCTGTGCTTTGTGCTGCAGAGGTACAAAGAGACATCGCTGCCTTCCAGAAATTACAAACCCAACAGGTAAAGCGGGTAGCAGAAAACAGTGAAGGGAAGTGATTTGCCAAACTTCAAACTTCATATTGGTCAGATTTAAACTGAGCTTTCCCCAGCTCTTGTTCTGTGACTAACCCAGTTTAGTC
The DNA here is from genome assembly GCF_000699245.1 of Pterocles gutturalis. NCBI lineage: Eukaryota > Metazoa > Chordata > Aves > Pterocliformes > Pteroclidae > Pterocles > Pterocles gutturalis. The sequence goes on from NW_010130332.1 coordinate 41,889, forward strand.
CCCTATGAATGGAGTTAGAAGTATTTAGTTTTCTAAGTATAAAGGTATAAAAACTAAACATTAATAAATAGTTATGCTTCCAGATAGAAGCTTTGCAGGAGCTATTTATTGGCAGAAAGAAAACTCTGGGCATTTATGGGAGATTTTGTTGTGCTCGATAAATACACTGCACAATGATCCAACTCTACATATTCATCCTTTCTTACAAGGCATCTCAGCTGGATTTCATCAAGTTAAATTCTATCAGTACAGCGTTAAGTGGTAGCTATAAGAAACGAAAGAATGAAGAAAATTGTTTAGGAAAGATCATGATAAATTCTGTATATACTTACTGAGTGTTCATTGGTTTTCCCTAAACTACAGCACAAATTTACTGAAACTGTGTTAAACATTTGTACATATCATCTAATCCTGCTGTGAAGGACTGGTGGGATGGAAAAAGCAAGTCCTTATTATGAAAGTTTCCAAAACATTTTTGTGTGGGAAACTAATAATAATATCCCTTCGAGCTGGAAGGTATAACATGAATTTAGCGGGGTTAAAGTTGAGACCCCTGCAGTTAATCTCTTGCTCCTCCCAGTTTAGAGTGGGTACATTGAACTATGAAATAATAGTTCAAATAAATAAATAATTAGACTTCTGTCTATGACATGAGGGATTCTGATTGGGAAACAAAACATGCTTGCAAACAAATAGTTACGTTTTCTGTGAATGAGCCTCAGTATATTGCACTGCAGAGCAGCAGCCTGCTGGGGGGTTGAGGTGAGAGATGTCTTCCGTCGAAATTAACATTTCCTGCTCAGTGCATGACTGAAATGCCTGAGGGCAGGAGAGGTTGAGCATTGGCCATGTATGTATTTTTCTCTTTCTGCTCTACACAGGCAGCTGCACAGATTGGCCTAAAATGAGAATGAAAGAGCAGCAGTGAAGCTGTACTAGTGGAGCATGCCTTGACTGTGTGCAAATGCTGTTTATCCAAGGCCTGAGGCACATGATATAAGTGGGCAAGCTTAGCTGGCATTTTAGTTCACATTCACTGTTTTATAGATCTGATGTAGGTCTTAATACTCCTATGTGGGTGTATGGATACAAGAAGGCTATATGGAAACGGGGAAAAGGTTGTTAGCTACTTGAAGTGTTTCTTTGCGTGCTGAGGCATTAACTTGTACATCTTCTAGTTTTCTAATCACTGCAAGAGTCGTGCGGGATTGTCACAGATCATTGCTATGGAGGGAGGAGACATTCTGTTGTGATGGCATTTCTTGGTCGTGAATTAGTGGAAGAGAAGCTTTGTGACGAGACTGGGACTGAGAAGAGATAGAGGTTAGAATAGCATGTTCTTTTTTTTCTGTGTTTAAAAACACAAACATCTTTTCTTCTGCCTTCTCTCTTAGTTTTTAGTAGTGATGTTGGATCTCTTTGAAAAGCCCGTAGGTTAGGCACAGCTGGGCTTTTAAGGACATGAGTAGTCCCCAAGGATGGATTTGAGAGTGGGGTACATGGTCTCCAAAGAAACTGTTGTACCTGTGTTTGTGCTCCCTGAGTCCAGGGCCTCCTGGCCTGCTGCCGTGCAGCCAGATGGTT
>NW_010130332.1:43503-78842 GCF_000699245.1 Pterocles gutturalis
CTCTCCAGGATCCCTGCAGCTCTGCTCCCGTGGAGTTGTCCTGCTAAGCCGCAGGAACCCAGCGCTGCTCTGCAGAGAGGAGCACAACGCACGGCTGTCTCTGTGCCTGAGAAGAAGTTACAATTCCCAGTCTAAGGACTTAATCGGTGATACATAGCATGAAGCGGCAAGTTACCATAAATCCTACTGCCTCCAAGAGTCTTTTAGCTTTATGCTCTTTCTCTATCGTTCTATCTTCACATCTCCCAGACGGCGTGGACAGCTCATTCTGGTTGTCCTGTGCAGCTGATCTGGTCTCTGTCTGAAATCTGAGAAACTTTGGTCTTACTGGGCTGTAACTGGAATGCCTTTAGAAGGCACCACTTCAGGAGGAGACAGTTCCAGTCGAATTAACATCAATTTCAGCCAAATACTCATGTAATGTATTTCAGGTTTGTCCTAGTCAATAGCTACATGTTGAGAAAAATCATATTCTCATGAAATGTTGCAAAGGAGAACAGGGCTATGCTACAGTATTGAGAAGTAGCAGTGGTGAACATGTGCAAAGATAGTACTGTTTCATGTCAACGTTCATAGGACTGTCTTGCGCTGCTCTTATTACAAATGAGAGCGATAAGACCTCAAGAGCACGTTGCTATTCTTGGAAACAAAGATTTCTTCTCAGGAGGCTGTTTCCTGTCTTTGCAGCCAGGAAAAGAAAAACATTTGACAAGGCTTTTTGCAAATCGAGCTGGGAAAATTGAGGAAAAAATAATGTTATCTGATTTCCATCTCCAGTAGGCTTTAATCACTGGCTGTTATTTTAGGAATTGCTTGTAACAAAAATGGAGATGGAGTTTGAGTTGGAGTAGGAAGCACTACATTGCTCGGGCTGTGTTTATATTGACTGTCAGTATGAGCCAAGAGTAGCAGCTATAGAAGTCAAAGATAACTGCTTTTTCAGTGTGTTATATGATCTAGTTTGGAATGAAGCAGCCTTGTCATATATCTCTTTTTTGAAAATTCTTAAATAGAATGTTGTGACATCCTCCATATGCTATGCATATAAACTAAGATTATTTTTCTGACTATTTCTAATATAAACAGACTGTAGATACACAGATCTTAAGTTTAACCATACAATCAATTGCTATTCCTTAAGAAAAACAAGACTGTCTTGTTATAGCCTTTCTTAAAATGTTTCACATGGTCAGGTTTTGATACAGCATAGGCAGCCCTGTTACGCTGCTGGTCTGCACGTTTCCGGCGATTCTTTGATTTAAAACTGCTCAGGAATTCCTCGGAAAAATTATTGGACTGCACTGTCCTTCATAAGGTGCTTTTAACTGCATCTTGCCTTGCTCCTACTCCTTTCAAGAGGTCAGAAAGCAGGTAAGAGGCATCTTCTACCAAACCCGGTGTCTGCTCTGTGAGCTGTGTGGCTACGAAACCCTCTCCTGCATGCTGAGAAAGGTTTGCAGAAATACCCCACTGCTGCTCATTGGAGTAGCGCTGGCAGGGACAGGCGCTGTATCGTAGGTAGGTCGCTTGCTGCTCCCAGTGTTTCGTCAACATGGGTGAAATCTGAGCCCAACGAAAATCAATGAGAGTTTTGTCTTGGACTGCGCAGTGGCAGGATTTCTCCCCAGCTGTCAGGAACACAGTCAGCACAGTAATGAGGAGAGCACGCTGGCTGCTGTGACTTGGTTTCAAAAGGAAGAAAACTCACGCGTACAGTGTGTCTTCGCGTGGATTTCCTGCTCTTCCTAAAACTCTTCTTTCTTTCCTGTGGCTGAGTATTCCTTGAGCTGTGAAATTTTAGAATATAATGAATGCTTTTTATTAATGTTCTTCTAATCCACAGTCTTCCTATCAGCAACTTCATTCTGTGCTTAAAAAAGCTAGAAGACATTTGCTGTTTAAGAAGATTTTAAACTAAAGGAAATGAGTTTGCAGAAGTTGAAGATAGTACAGAGTTTGAGGAAACTGCAGACTTCCTGTATAACTTTGAGCAGATCACTTAACCACACTGTCTTGATTTTTCTCATCCATAAAATGGGGGCAGTGGAGAAATACAGGTAGCTGAAAGGTACCACTTAGTTACTTTATATAAAAATGAATTTTTGGAAGGCAGAAATCGTCCTTTGAGGGCAAAAGATTTGCAAGCAGAAGTATTCTCAATACATATTACATCTGTTATCATGTGTAGCCTTATCTCTCATAACAAGGATATACATATATATGTGTATATGTTATCCCATATGCATATATATGTATATATGTTATCCCATATACATATATGTATATGGGGTAACACAACAAGAATTAGGGGTTATAAATATGGTTAGAAAATGATTGAACTAAAAAAATGCAATATTGACAGTGAAACATCCAAAATATGATGCACCTGTATTTATCGAGCTGTCACTCTAACATTGGTTCCTCTGTTTCACGATTTAATAACCTCAGTAATGCCCAGTATACATCACAGTGCTCCATTTCTGTAAAAGAGCTTATAAAAAAATAAAGTACCAAAATCTGAACAAGATGCAGCCTTACTGCTAGGCTTCCTGCTTCTCTTGTATGTACTTCCAGCAGCTTAGAGAGTTTATTTTAGAGCGAAGGCAAATTTGGAAATAACAGGGATAGCTTGTGGAATATTAAAATCACGTTATTGATTAACTACAAAGTGGTTTAAAAATAGGAGCTCAGGGTAATCCTGTTATCTGATATACTTTTGATTCCAAGTTCATCCTTCAGCCCCTATATACAGTTGTGTTCTGTTAAATTAACCTGGCATCTTGTTTTCCCGAGGTCATTGACAGCGCTAGGTTTCATACAGGCCAGCTGCTCCCAAATCAAGTCCCTTCCTACACCCCAGCAAAGTCAGAGGCAGAGAAGAGGGAAATGCACAAGCGAAGGCTGGTGGAGGCAGGAAATGCAGTATGGAGGCAGCCAAGTAATTTTACTTGCAGCTTCACTATTAAAGATTTTCGTGTATTCCATGCTCGTTAGCAAAAAGTTGAAAAATGCAGTGTTCAGTTACAGTTGTTCCTTGGGACTGTTTGTGTTACTCCTTGGGACTGTTGCCCTAAACTCTAATTACAAAAGCAAGCTTGAAATGAGGAGTGTTTCCAAGCCCCCTGGCAAGGAAGATGCCTTATCTGTCACATGCAGAGTTGAAAGGAAACGGGAATCTACAAAAGGAACAGAAATCGACTGGGAGCCTTTCCCCACTGCCCCAGCAGTCACACAGCTATGTCTGGGGTTTTCACATCTTGTAATGTGGTGACTGAGGTTTTGGAGAAGCCTAGTGTGGTGAGCAGGGGTCTGAACTGCACAAGGAACGTCAGAGTTCATGGCAAAAGGTGTCTGTCCCCAGCCGCAGCAGTGCCAGGCTGTCACCGCGCTCCCGTCGATGGCCCGGCTGCTGCACGCTCTCCCTCCGGGGCAGGCGGGAGCAGAGCCAGAGCTGAGAGTGGCACGTACCCGGCATTAAAAACGTGACTGATATTGTGCCTCTCATCTCTGCTTCAAGAATTTTTGGGTCGTGATAAACACACTCCAGAACGCTGAAGCTGTGAGTTCCCCTGTGTTCAGCTACGGGTCAGCACCCTTGGTTAGCAGCGGGTGTTCGGGGCGGCGGGTGATAGCACCGCAGCCCTCGGGATAGCGTGGTGTTCTGTTCTCACAGACGAGTTGAAGGTTATTGTGGTGTTTAAGGCAATACAGGTCTACTGGGCATCAGGGATAGTTTTGGGGCTTTTTACTGGTTTGTCTGGTGGAGCCAGAAAGGCAGCTAGGAAGAAATGTCACTGTCACATTTGCTCTAGAAACCTGCCTCTGATGGGGGGAAAATACCAGTTGCTTTAGCAAAAGATTCAGGAAACCAAGTAGCTGCCAATTGTAAAGTGCTTGCAGGCACATTTTTCTAACTTTGGCAGCTTGTGGCAGGCTACTCTTCTGAAGTTGGAGCTTTTCTACCCTAACAAACAGTTATGTTGCTTAAGATATATCTGATGTCTGACTGTGCATGGGCCTGAGCATGTTGCTTAAGATACATCTGATGTCTGACTGTGCATGGGCCTGAGCTGCAGTGGGGTTATCTGGGAATATCAGACCTTTATTTTTAGTTTACTGCATGAAACTATACCTGCATTTGAGTACAACATCCTAGTCACCAGTAAATAACAGAGCAGAAAGGCATCTCTCCTCCTGCTTGTAGTTTGCTGTATTCTTTATTTTGCAAGATGGTTTGTCAGGAGAGCAACCTGTTCTCAGGGTCAGCTGGGGGCTGCGTTAACATTCCGATTTAGAGCTGGGTCATCGACTTATGCAATGATCTTGAACGATTTGCTTATCCTCAGGAAAAGTGAGGCATATGGGAGACAGAGGGGAATATCTAAAATGTGTTAGTCTGATGAAGAGCATTGTATAAGTGTTCGAATGGTTATTTAAACCAACTGCAACGCTTGAGTCTTGCTCCAAAAGGTGTATCAGGAGAAGTTCCTTGTCATTTAGTATGTAGCTGATACCTCATATTTAAAATCTCCGTAGGGCTTTAGTGTGTGCACACACACAGGCACCCAGAGTATGGGAGAGGAGGGTTTCTGGAGGGACCCACAGAATTGAATCCCTCTTGAGAAATGAGCAGCTGGCCTCGTGCACGCAGCCAGTGAGTAGGAAGAAGAGGGTTTTATGTTGAGTCTGAATGAAAATCAGGACAAACATCAGTTGTTAGAATGTGCCAATCAAGGGCATCTTGGTGAATTCCCTGTAGAGAGAAATTTTAATTTACTTCTAGTGTTCAGTCAGTAACCAAAGAAATAGTCTTCAGATAAAAGTGCTTCAGATTTCATAGTATGGGAAACCAATAATTACGAGATACAGTGAACAATACAAGGTAGAATTGCTAAAGGGGTTAATTAGCCTTAGTCTAACCACTATAATTGATGCAAATATACATCTGCAGCCTGCTGAGACACTAGATAGTCATCATCCACCTGCTCAATCTACCAGCATTGCAGAGCACAGCTGTCAGAGTAATTTCTGCTTTTTTCTAGAGCTCCTTGAGAATAATTGGCTGTTCGTTCTTTGGTTGTTCAAAATGTTTTCTTTTTCTCTTTTTCTAAACAGCACTTCCACGATGGCAGAAAGGCACAACAACATATTGAAACTTGCTGGAAACAACTTGAAGCAGTAAGTGGAAACTTCCTCAGATAGATGTGACATTTAAGACATTTTTATACTGTTCTCATGTAGATAGTTCCAAACATCATATCTGGAATAAGAAGGGTGTATGGATAAAAGCTGCAGAAATGTGATTTTTAGAACTCTGCTGTCTTAAGTACACTGATAGGCAGAAAAAAAACCTCTTTAAATAGTACATTTGACTTTCTGTGGGATCTGTGTCTATCATGAGTAGCATTTAATTTGATATGACTTGAAAAGTGTGCTAAGCGTTGCTGGAACTGCAGAGTCCCTAAGGGTCCTATTCTGATACTCCTCTGTAAGCGGAATAGCTTCATACTGTGTGAATAAATTGAATAGGACCATCTCCTGAGAAAGGAGCTGTTTCTCAAAAGTAAATACATTGGAATTGTCATTCATGTGATGAATGTAAAATGAGACTGTAAGTAGAGGAGAGGATAAATAAATCAGTAATCAAAAGTCCTACTTGGAAATGTAATAACTCTCTTGTTTTGTGTTATAAAAATGAGGGAGGTAAGTGTTGGAAGGGAGTGATTTGGTCTACGAGAGCAGAAGAGATGCTAACAGGGAAAAATACTGAAATACTAGTGATGTTGGTAGAATCGAGCTTGAAGAATGGAACAGAAGGTATGTTTCTTGTAACTTTGTTTTTTGAAGTTCTTTAATATGGAAATACGTTCCACTGTAAACAAGCGAAAAACTCTGGTTGTTACAGCAGATCAGTTTAGGGGCAGGTATTGATTTTAGGTAGAATTTGATATCATGTTTCTTTCCCATAATGAAGGCCTCTATTTTTCCTTTTCAGAGTAAAAGGCGATTCGAACGTGACTGCAAAGAAGCTGACCGAGCACAGCAGTATTTTGAGAAAATGGATGCTGACATCAATGTTACAAAAGCAGATGTTGAAAAGGTAAAGCCAGAGGGTGGAGAGGCTGTTTGTAAACATGGATGTGACAGGTTTAGTGCCTCAATCCCACTGGCAGGATAAACCCTCTGAAGCTTAATGCCTCACTTAAGTCAGTCCATAGGTTAATTAAAAATAGGGAGATCTCTGCAGAGACCTATATTTACGTAAAAACTCTAAACAGATACAGTCAGTTTTCTTCAGTAAGTGATATCTGAGTTAAATATGAGTTAAATGAGCTTGTGCAAAAGTTTTAACTAACACCCCCGATTCTGTGACAGTCAAGCTTGTGAGGGCTCCCTGGGGGGTGCTTGCAGTTCCCACACATTGTTGGTCGCTGTGTGATGCAGGTAGAACTAAGCTGCCTGCCTTGTGAGCACCACTTTGAAGATGTCCTGATGTCACTGGCTGCAATGAAGTGTTACAAGTGTTGCTGTTCATGGTCCTAGGTTTACAGCAGAACAGCTTTCCATGTTTTGCAGAATCCTGGAATCCATGCATGTCACAGATGGCACATAACTTTTATTTTGATTTCTCAGTTGCTGTCTGGTTGCAGAGTAATTTGTGGCTTTTATACATTGATCCCCATTCAGTGAAGCTTTTGAACTGGTGCTTGATCTTAAACAAATTTCTCTTTTAACATAGTCTGTCTTGAAATATTTTCTCTGTAGTTTGTTTCAAAATTGAATGTGCAGAGGGATGGTTAAAATTTAAATGTCCAAGACCAATGATATACTTGTAACTTAAGGAAGCAATGGAGAGGGAGAAAGCGTGTTTAAATTGCTTCTCTTTTTGGTGTTGCACATCCTCTCAGAAGATGAAGGGATGTGGATCAGAACACCACATTACAACGTGTAAGGGCAGTGTGTCTTCCCTGAGTTTGATCCATGTAGGTAGGAAATAGCCAGAACACTTGAAAAGGTTTGTTTCTTTAACAAAAAGGGCAACAAAAAGAAGGAAAAGGAACAAAAAAAAAAGCTGAAGCTTAAAATATACTAAACATATTGTTGCAGGAACGGGAAGGGAAACTGAATTATAGGTAAGGAATCTTTTCTAGTCCAATATAGCCCTTGTGAAACGTAGCTTTTGCTCCTCAAGAGGTCTGCTGCATTCTATTTTCAGGTATTTCAATCCTAGGAAGCTATCAAATACAATTTTTTCTTTTCATCTATAAGATCTTACAATTTTTTTGGTATGCTGAGCATCATGGAGGTTGCATAGCAGAGAGCATCAAGGATGCTCTTAGGAATGAGAATAGTAAATTAAGAAGAAGCTCAGAAAATTTCCCCAAAGTGATGTTGCAGATCAAAGGAAAAAATACCTCTGTGGTCTTGTAATTTGCTTGGCTATTAGTTGTAAATTCACCATGCAGATCTGATCCTTTGTTGCCTTCTGGATTTTCCAGGACACTTTACAGATGAATGTGTGTACAGGATTGTCAGAGACATAACACCACATGTGGGTTTTTCTGGCAGAGGAGGATCATCTCTGCTTTATCTGTATAAAGTGATTTTAGAATAAATTATTTTTTCATAGATAAATTAGGACTTGCCCTAGATTTTTTGCAAAGCTGAGGCCATGTTAAGGGGATACAGAGACATGACTTCCTATTGGAAATAGAGGGCTGGAACTCCTTACTTCTACATCCCTCTCTAAGGCTGGCGGTCAGGGTGAAAGGCTTTGCATTGGCAGTACATCCAGGCTGATTGCATTAGGGCAATTCCAGGAAGAAATCCCCACCCTGGAGGTCTTTCCCTGTAAAGTGAAGCAGAGGGACTTCCCTTCAAAATTTCTCTGGCTTTTTAATGTATGTATTTGTAAATTATTTATTGCAAAACAAGGCTTAGAAAAAAACTTGCAGTTATGTGTGTTGACTAATCTCTGGAGAAGGCATTAGTCAACTTTCTACTCAGTCAGCGGGGTAGATGGCGAAGGAAAAGGTTATCAAAACGAGTGGAATGTGAAATAATATTACCGAACAGAGAGAACAGTGTTTTCCAAGTGCATGTGTTAAACTGGGTTCATCCATGTCAGGCTGTGAATAATGCCCTTTCTTTGCCTCCCTCTGCCCGTGTGACTGGGACTGCTCTTACATAACTCCCGAGTGCAAAATAGGAGATTGTTTAACCAGCGCTGCTGGTGGGGGCTGCTCTCGCCGACTCGCTCCAGGGAGACGCAGAAACGGCTCAGCTTCAAATGAAGCAATATGATGATTTTTTTTCCCCTCCTCCTTCTACTGCAGTGGTTCTGATTTCTCTTGCCCCTTATGGCTTGGCTGCTGCACTCTTGTTCCCAAAAGCTCCCAAAAAAAATCTGTCTGGCCAGGAAAGCAGACGATCTGGCCGTGTTCGGAGCCAATGCTACTCTGGCGGAACAAGGTGCTCTTCAAGCAGTGGCATCGCTTGCACTTATTTCTTCGGCTTGAGATTGACACCTTGGCTACTTTAGCCTGTACCTGCAGATATGAGCAGACACTAGAGCTATTTTTTGCATCATGCGTTGTAGAGTAATGGAATTAAAATTCTGCAGTGATCACAATGACACATGCAATCAAAAGAATATAGAGCTGCAGCTCCCTAGTGCACCTAAAGCTAAGCTGTATGAGGTTCTGAAATGCTCGCATCTCTGTCTTTCTGTCGTTCTACCCTTTGACAACTGCAGTGGGAAATTCTGTGACACAGCTGCCAGCTACTAGCACTTAACATGGCCTTGCCTAAGGGATAACATTTGGTATTACAGCGTGCTAGGATTAAGTAACGAGAATAGTAGCAGAGAAGCAAATTCAGAGTTACTTTCCTCCTTATTTCTACAGGACTGTTTCGCAAAGGACCTGAGGTGTGTGCTTAGAGGCAGGGCTGGATGTGTGGGTATCTCACACCTGGGTCCAAACTCCTTCTGTAGGACCAGCTCAGGTTCGATATGCAGAGGGCACGTGCCTTCTGTGCCCAGCACGGGCTCAATCATCTTTGCAGCCGGCCAGTCTGGTAGTTGAGCTCAGAGAGAGCAGGGTGTCTAGCTTTCTTTCCTCTTGTCTCCTTTGTTGGTGGTAGGAACATGGAGCAAAAGGCTGTGGTCACCCTCTGCAATGGTCACAGTCTGTATGCAGAAGTAAAGGAGAATGGATTAGGGCCCTGAGCTCCCTTCCTGTGTTTGCACTGAGCCTCTAAATTACAAGCAGCAAACATTTGCAGAGAGAATGTTTACGTGTCAACGCAAAGTGCAGGTTGGCACAAAGGTTTTGCCAGTTCGGTTTAGGAAAGTCGCGGTATGAAGCTGTGTTGCAGAAAGCTGTACAGTGGAAATATCCCTATAAACTGACAACAGGCTGCTGCCGGGAAGCCTTGTTGCTATCACTGTAAGCTTTAGCTTCATTTGGATCACAGTGGGATGTGTGCTTTAAAACAGTTCTCTTTCGAAAACCGCAGCAAAGCTGCTTCAGTTTTTTGACCATTTGGGGAAATGGTGTCTGTCCCCAGCGCAGAGCCGGTGTACATATAAGGAAGCACTCTATTGTTTGTTCTTTCTCTTTAGAGCTGCAATCACTAAAAAACTGACATCTTTATGGGATAATGTGGTACCCGGTGGTGCCTTTGCGGACTTTTTGCAATGAGGAAAAAAAAAAAATCAGCTGTCTTTTCTTAAGGTTCCTTTTCAAAATAGACTTTTCAGAATCCGTTTTTACAGAGGAGGTGGCTGAGGCTGACCGTGGGAAGGGGTGAATGCTTTGCCTCTGGATTTGCACAGCAGCTGAGGAGGAGGGCAGCAGTTGGAGGTTTTCTGTGTCAGGCAGGATCTGTCCCTTTGCTGAAGAGTAGCACAGTCCTATGTTGGTGACCTAGGTAATAATTTTGCCAGAAAACAGCTTCAGCTTTGAGCAGTAGAAAATGAGCTGTGCAGGAGTTCCCAGAACTGCTGTCCTGAAGCTGGGGCTCGTTACCTCATTCTGATTTTGGTTCCTGTTCTGTTAGGAGGGTTTCACCTTGAGTAATTTGAGTTTAATGTAAATGTTTTGTGGATTAGAAAGTAGTGAAAGACACAAAGTGTAAATTTGACCTTTACTCTCACAAATGAAGAAGCCTCTGACACTGCTCAAAACATCGGGTGGGTATTTTGTTTTAGTCTTTAGTAAGTCTTCAAGCTCCTCCTTTCTAGGTGCAAGTTGTATTAAGATTTTATTTGTATCTTAACGACTTTCAGATATCTTTTCTGGGGCAGTTGGATTTTCCTATTGAATTTGCTTTCTTACATGCTTACAGCTGCTTGAGCTTGTTGCAGTCAGCTCTGTTTGAAATGAAAATTATTCCAAAATTATCCAAACTTATATACAAAATTATTATTACAAAATTATAATTCCATTCCTTTCCCTCTTCTCTGCCTAATCCTATATCATAACTAAAAACAAAAGAAATGAAGAAGCTGATGGTTCTGTTTCTGTGCTGAGATATTTAGGAGTTTTAGCTGTACTGGCCTTTTGTTTGTTTGTTTGTTATTGTTTTGGTTTTGAAGTGGAGATGAGGGAAACGAGTAATCCCAAGTTTACTGAAATCTCTAGGAGCTCTCCCCACTGCTCTGTGTCTTTCAGATCAGGTTATATCTGCTGTATCCAAGATTTTTGGAGTCCCAGAATAGCTTAGGATTTGCATAAAGGCATAAAACCTCATAATACCCTATCACCATGACATTAATTTTCTAGTCTATAAATATAACTACAAAGAGACACTGATGTTTCACGCTTGAAGTTTTTCTCTCTTCTTATACGCCACGTTCCCTGGGTGCTCACCATCTATTTTAATGCCATGTGGGGTCTGTATTTCCCCCTGTACCCACAGGAGACACCTCCACTTACACCTTGGGTAGTCATGCGCTGAGTCTCTGGCCAAGTCTTTCTGAACATAGATGTAGAAATACTGCTGCTTGGAAGGATTCTTGGAGAAAGCTGATCTTCCTGCCTGTGCAGGCGCAGTTACGCTGTCAGAGGTGAACTGCTTTTCCAGCCTGCAGGCTGCTGCGCAGCAGGACACAAATATCTTCGTTAAGAATTTACGCATCCTTGTAATGAATGGTGCGCTAAGCTATTTTTTTTTTGTGGGCCCTAGAGAAATCTCTGGTGTGTGTTTCAGCCCTATCCTGCACACACCGTTTGTAGCACACTTTGTCGGAACAGCGAGCTGGGTTCAGTGTGCATCGCTGGGACCCCACAGACAAACCCTCGGGGAACATCTCCAGCTCGGTGCTGTTGTTGCAATGGGTGTCACCGAGTTTTTAGGCAGTTAAGATTGTCAGCAGTAAACTGCAGCATAACTCGAGATTGTGGGTGCCTGCCTTCTGCAGAACATGACTACCTAACAGACCTAATTTTTCAGGGAGATGCCAAGTCATCTGCCCCGTGACAGTGGGCTTGTGTTCCCACCTCAAGGCACCTACTGACATAATGAACTCAGCCAGTGTAGTGCCACGCGAAGGTCATGCTAGAAGGTGGAAAAGCTCTGCAGTGTTTGTGTCATTAGCAGGGTGAATGCTTATTGCAGTGAATCATTCCGGGGCTTTGCTTTTCCTGTACTCTGCTGTGAATTTATGGAAGTGCAGCAGCAGTGTCTCGGTGAGATCTGCAGGTGAGGTGCATATGGCTCCGTCCTGAGCACAGTGCAGGGCGGCCTGGCCATTTCTTATGTGAGAGTTAGCTATCACGTAAGATTTTCCTCCATTCTCTGTGTCGTGGTGAGTTTTACATACTTCGACTAGGTACCTGCTTTTCTTTTCCTTCACAGACAGAGCTGGCTAAACCCTTCCGTGCCTTTGCTTGTGATGTGGGTCAAATTTCCCATCAATTCAAGTGCAGTCTTGTCTTGGTAATGCGATTTAAGGCCATTAGATTCACACTAACATCATTTCTCTGGGTTGCGCAGACCCCAGTCCCCTTCCTGAACAGCTTCCTTCCTCATGGGCGATGCAGTGCGTGAACACGGGGAGTCCCTCGGGGCAGTCATTTGCATTTCTGGAAGAATAATCCATGTTTACAACCTGCCGTCTGTATGTAGCAGCTGTTTCCCTTTTGGAATCGTGACTAATGTAGGAGTTTTGATTTCTAGTCAATAAAGAGTTAATGACAGCAGCAGGAGCTGGAAAACCTAAAAAATATCCCTGTGTATCCATCCCATGCATGCCCTGTGTTTGGTGTTAGAGATCAAGGAACTGAAGCTCCAGTCAGGTCTAGTGTCAGGTAAGGAAATCCCTCTGCATTTAATTTCCTCTTAGCAGCACCGCTCTCAGTAATGCTCTGTGACTGAGTTTTGTTGTGACTCTGTTGGGAGGTAGATTGCTAAAGGAGCAAACAAGTTAGGGAGGGAAAGGGGGTGTGTGCAACTTCTGAATCAACTGCTGTTTGCATCAGCAGTGTCATCTAACCAGATTACAGCATAAACTAATTGCTTTGTTTACAGCTGAAAAGCTTGTTTTCAGTCATTCTGTCAAAATATTAGAACAGATCTTTTCACCTGTGCAAGAACTAAGGGAAGATAAAGCAGAGACCTCATAACTTAGCTTATTGTCTGTAAGCTGTTCAGTTTAAGGGACTGTTTTGTACCTATAACGTTGGGTTTAAGGCTGGCAAATTCATACCAGTAACTTTCTTCAGCCCTGATTATCCATTCTGCATTGACTGTGTTTGTAAATTCTTTCTTGGAGAGAGATGACTAGACTGTGCCCAGCATTCAAAGTATGAGCTAAGCAATCTATTGTACAGTGCTGAAATAATTTCCATTGTTTATATTCAATACTTACATTTATACACCACAGAATTTAATTGCTGATGTTAGTACAACTGAACAGATCATTTAAACATTGTTGGCCACTGCTCCAAACACAACTTTTCTTGGTACCTCCTCCCTCAAGTGCACATAGCCTTCACCCTCCGTGAACACCTCGCTCTTTTGTAATAAACTAGACTTTTGTTAGGTGTCCTCGTGGGACCGTGTTTCTCTGACCTCTCTGGCAAGCCAGCTGCTGGGTGTTAGCAGGGATTTGCTGTTTGATTACTCAGTGTGGATATTTAGCATGTGTGATATGAGAACAGCAGTGCAAGGAGGCGAACGTCTGGATTCAAGGCGTAGCTATTTCACCAGGGCCTTGGAGCAGTGTGCTGAGAGGTGTCACGGTGGTGCTCTGCTGTTCTTAATTCCTATGGAATGGTCCTTCTCATACACAATGTTTAGACTGCTCTGAACAGTTTGTAAACTCAGTTGAGGGGATAGATTGGATGTGATAGAAGAGAAATCATGATACACTTGTTTTATATGTGGGCAGTGCAGCACTCACATTTGTACAAGCGAGTCTGTGGCAGAGCTGAGGTCTAAAGCCAGGCAACCTGAGTCTTGGGCTCATTCACTTCAGTAAAATTTCAAGTCAGTCTAGCTGTCAGACTGCCTTTATCAGCAAGAAGCCAATGCTTTTAGTCATGCTGCAGGACTGCTCCTGTGACTATAGGGCTGACACAGGTGAGTCTTTGTTGCAATATGATTTTTTTTTCCATAGTGCAGATGGGAACAGAGCAATTCAAGAGCAGCACTATGGCCTTGTGCAGCGTGCTTACTGTGTTGCTCTGCCAGCTCTGTTAATTTGGTCCCTTTCTCATTAGAGCTTCAGTGGTGCTTTGTTGCTTTAGTATATCACTTGTCAGTGTGCACTTCTACAGTCTGGCAGAATTATGTGCAATGTGACTGCACTAGATAACAGTTCCTGAGACCTGGTGATGAAGATTTTCCATCCTCTGTCAGTGGTTTGCTCATTTGTATATTATATTCAGCCAAAGGATTTCAGGGATCCACAAATTCTCAGGTTTTTTTTCCACCTCTTCTAATGTTAAGAGTAAGGATTATTTTTTTTTCTTTCCCCCACTGTGTTATTTTGCACTCCCTGTTGCACTCCCCACCTTCTTGCTTTCAGGAAAGCAAATTTCAAAACCTTTTTCTGCTTGCCAGTTCAGAGAGACCAAACTGGTTATTGTAAAATAGTAAACAATGGAGCTTGATTTGGAGGCTGTGTAAATCCAAGCCTGAAATCCTGGCCCTGTTTTGAAGTCCATGGCAGATTTCCCACTGTTATTAATGATTCTGCAAACGCTGCCAGTGTTGCTGCTACCAAGAGGCACCCTGCTGCTGGTGGTGATGGTGCCCGCTCGTAACAGAGCGGCTGTGTGAGGCTGGCTGTGCAGGGAGGACCAGAGCCTGCAGCTGAGAAATCTGTGAGCAATTGAAAGCATTCCTGAAATTGGTCAAGTGTTTCTGAGTCTGCCTTTATCATTAAGTTATTTTGAAGGGATTGGGTAGTTGAGGGGGGGCAGGCGTGATTTTTTTTTTTTGGTGTGTGTGTTTGCATTTTAGTCTGATCTTGGATTTACCAAAGACAGATCTATTTTGGCAGGCATCAGCCTGGCAGTGATGCATCTCACATGCTGTCTGGGTTTAAAAAAAAAAGAGGAGGGGGGAATGGGAGAAAAGAAAGAAGAAAGAAAACTACACCAAAGTTTTGACTGGAAACTCTGCCATTCTGGACAAGAGCGACTGCTGAGAATTTGAACTGTTCCACTTGGTGTGGATCAGCTGAATGGCAGCCAAAGCTTTTTTCTGCCCTTTTCAGTTATTCATACCACTCCCACCATAACAGCCTGGGGGAGCTGCATTTTTTTGTCTGTGTAAACCCAGAAGACAGTGTGTCTATTGACCCTCTTGCTGTTTCTGGAATGTGTCTTAGAAAATTGTTCTCAGCAAAATATTCTTCATTCTTTTCTGTACTGGAGACCGAAATGGCAGAAAGTGTACTTGTTTTTAACAAATTTCTTGTGCACTTAATCAACAGTTGTATTTCATATCAAACCAGATTTTAGGGGGAGAAGGTGTCTGCACATAACACTTGCACAGCTCTAAGAGGAAACACGTAACACATAGCAGCTTGATAACGTTTTCTCACAGCTTCAGGATCAACAGTGTCCATATTCCCTCTGTTAAATTTTCCTTTTCTGACCGCTGGTCAAAGGCATAAAGTACAAGGATTGATCTCAGACCAGTATATAAAGTCTTATCAGTACTGTATGTTTGCAAGAACTATGGAGAACTTTCCTTGCGCAGTGATTACTTAAGTTGCATCATATTGCTGAACTGGAGGATTTTTCAAGCAGGTGATGAGTAGGTTCAGACTAAATTTATCTCCCTAATACAGGTTACTTCAGAGTGAAAGGGTTGCAGGGTTAACTTTCCTCTAATTTCTTATTTTAAAGGGGAAAGAAATACTTTCATAAGTACTTCAGTTATGAAATATTTGAGAGTATCAATGTCCCACCCTGGTATCCATCCAACCTGCCACCTCTGGATTCCTGGTGGAGTCATTTAAACATCTAGCTTCTGATGCTGTTTCAAAGTCTGGTTTTTGCAATTCAGTGGTTAGGTAGATCTGCAGGAAATGTGGTTAAAAGAATCTTGAGAGAATAATGTTTGGTTTTTTCCTGCTACCTTGTAGAAGAGATAGAAACCATTGTGCGGGTTGCCAGTTCATATGTCTGTTGAGCTTAGTGTTGTTTTTTACATAAGGTAAGTGCTGTTGAGACCTGATTTTATTTTTTTTTAAAGTGCTGAAGACAGCCACAGTTCTACTGATTATTAAAAATCAACACTTTGAAAGTTACTACTGTCCTTCAGTTAGCCACTGCCCTGCATTCTCCCACATCGGCTGGCACGGCTGTCTGAAGAAAGGGGAAGAGATTGGTTTTATTATGTTTAATGGCAATTCTGCGTAGGTTCTGCAAGAAGGGGTCAGATATCGTAAGCTTTTTACCTGCTGCTAGTGTGCTTTAACTAGTTCAGTATACCAGAGCTACATTTCCTTTACCTAGAGTTTTCTTTCAGAGTTGGTTATAGAAAGCACTCCTCTGGTGTGATTGTGTTTAAATCTGATTGCCATGGCCCTGGAAACCTGAAGTTTGCCTCTATGGTTGTTGCAAGGTTAATGGTGCTGCAGATGCTGGACTGTCGTTCCTTCTCGGGAGTGCTTTTCTTGATGAGATGTGCACTGGCATATGTGACCTTCTGGTTTGGTTTTTGCCATGTGAGGTCAGAGAAGAAATGCCTCAAGAGAAACAGGCTTTGGAGGGGAGGCAATGTGTATGTGCGCTGTGTTACAAAGGTGTATTCTAGAGGGAGCGTGCAACATCTGTGTGTATGTGTGCAGGAGCACGCATTTGAAAGCAAACTTCTTTTCTTCTCCCCACACATCCCCCACGTGTGTGTTCCCCTTTCTGCTTTTTTGTGATGCTGAAAGGTGACCTCATTCTTTCTTCCTTTCAGGAGGGGAGGGGATGTTTTCTGTACCTAGCCTTGACATCTCTTACAGCTGAGTAATCTGTCAGTCTGTAGAAGATCTGGATGGTGGTTTCACATGTGGTGCTGGAAACACGAGTTCTTGCTCAGTCATCCCTGCCTGGCTGAAGGAGAGAGTATGTTGCCTGAGAGCATCACCGTATCATCCTCTTATAGCTGAAGTCACGGTCTGGTTTTCCAGAAACCAGTTATTCCAAAGCCTTTCCTCCTGAAAATACTGTTCAGTGCAAGTATTTTAACATTAACTCTAAGAAACCAAAAAAATACTGTCTCTGAAGCAGTTTGCATGCACAAGTGAGCAGTAAAGAAGGCAGAAATTTATTTTCAGTAAAGTTCAACTATAAATTACTCCTGAAATAGCTCCTGTAACTCTGGGCAGCTCCAGGCCACTGCCTCCATTACTCTGAATGTGAAACTTATTGTCATCGGCTCGTTTTTATTGTTCTGTGCTTCAGCAGAGTGCAGGAACCTAGCTATAAAATATAATTCTGTTAATACTAGAAGTGATGATGTTAGAGTAAGTGACATAGTCAAATGAAGTAATAAAAAATTTCTAGACTTTTTTATATTTTTATTTTAAGATCCAAATACCTCATTGGAAAAATATTTAAACTGTTTGAAGCTTGCCAAGTGCATTAAATGGCCAGGAGAAACAAAACATCACTGGGGCTCTCATGCAAAAATCCTTGGTTTTGGAATGTACCCAATGTTACTTACTCATCTGCTGCCTCCTCTTATTTGGGGCCAGTTAAGATAGTTTTGGAAACTGAGCATCTACTCTTGTGTACATTTAGGTCAGAGTTACTTTGCTCCTGTCCAGACAGTGAACTTGCTCGTGAAAATGAACTCTGATGGATCTGCCTGGAAATGTGTCATAGTGGATTTCTCCTTGTTCTGCTTCAACAGTAGAGTCAAGGGACAAATTCCTGAGTTGCACTATTTAAAAAATAAAAGAAGAGACAGCTGTGTGAGTGGGACTGGGGCTGTTTCAGAAGTCGGCTCAAACAATGGGTTGCTCTTAGGTAGATGAAGAGAATGGGCCTCAGAAATGGATATTGATCGGCAGCAGCTGGGACTTGAGGAAGGGGTTGGGAGACAGGCGTACATCGCTCTTACAGCTGTCAGCCCGGCCCTGGCTGACTTTGTTTTCCTGGTAAATTTGTGTTTGTAGGACAGGGCTGTATTGTTTTCCACTCATTTACTGTAGCTATATCAGAGTGTGTGGATGATAAAGCTGTATAGCACTGGGGCAGGAAAATGGTTGATACGGCTTCTTGGAATTTCACTGCAGCAGGTAAATTTCCTGAAGTTATATATGCATCCTTTACAGGAGTTAGGGGACAGTTAAAACTCCTGGGGAAGAAGTAAAGTTGAAAGTCTGGGGTTTTTTTTAAATTGGATTTATTTATTTGGTTATACTTGCAGACTTTTCCATTTGATGCTACTGTTTTATCCCCTATTATGCACTCAGTGCCCAGTGTTTTCTCATTGTGCTTGAATTATTTTTGTAGAAAGAATGTGAAGGGGATCTCGGAAATTCCTACAATTGACTGCACTTGCAAAAGAAATAGCTGAATTGAGGTGAAATAAATTATTAGGTGAGATGTGCGAGCTGGACAAGTGGGAGGGAGGCCTATTTCTTTGCAAATTGAGATTTGAAACCTTCTGGCAGAATTTGTTACCTTCCAGTTATGATTACTAAAGTGTTCCATGATTTGGTGTTTCATGGATTTATTGTCAGGAAACTATTGTCTGCTTGGAACAGTTCAAAGAATAACCCTGTTCTGAGCTGCTTTTAATGAGAGCTCACTTAGACTAGGCTAAAATTATTTGTTGTGCTGTTTTCCCCAAAACACCCCAAAATGTTTTAAAGCAGGTTTTTTTCTGTCTCCTTTCTTAAAGGGATTATTCTGAAATGGAGGGAGCGATTGGAACGTACTACTTTCTGTGCCTAAAAAATGAACGCAAACTCGGGATAGTTGAGATTCACAAAGCCCAGTCCTGGGCTCACTCCAGTCAATGGCAGAGCTGGGGGAGGCTGTGCAGGGGTAGGTGGGAGTGGGCAAGGTGGAGAGGGGCCACGGGGGAGCGGTGGAGCTGGGTGAACGTGGAGTGGGAGAGGGAGCTTCAGCAAGGGATGAGGACAGGGAGCCAAGGCGCAGGGGTGCCGGGAGCTGGGTAGGAAGAGAAGGAAGAGTTCCTGTATGAAGGCCAACAGCACAGAAGGAATAAAGAACTAAAATAAACAGATGGGATAGACAGGGAGTGATATCAGGCAGTGAAACAGATAACAGAAGGCCTTGGAAAGCAGAATTGTAAGGGGATGAATCTGAAAATATTAAGGGGTCACTCAGGGACAGATTGTTCTAGAAGGTTAATCACCCGGTGCTCCGCTATGCTGGGCAGCAGAGCAAATCATCTGTGTGGGTAAAGATAGAAAGGGAGTCGTGTCTCAGCTGCTCGTCAGGCTTCTCTTTCCTTGGGCACGCAGCACGGGTTAAGATGTTTTATCATGATTGTGTTGGCTAAAGCATGTGAAATGAGACAAGACAGTGTTTTGGGGTTTTTGTCCCTTCCCTTTCCCCAGAAGATACTGCTGTCCAACAGGTGAGGAGTTGATTAGAGAAGGTGCCATCCAGCCAGGCACTTGGTGGAGCAGGAAGAGTGTCCACAAGCATACGGAAAGCGTGTGTGCCTGTTAGCTGGGCTAGTGGAGGGGCAAACTTGTTCTGGTGTTTCACATGCAGTACTAACAGCTGTTGTTCACAGAGTGCAAAATTGTTCATGGCAATAGCGTGTTGTAACACAAGAAGAGAACAGCAGCAGCGTGCACGCTGCAGGGTTATGCTTGACATAGATTAACTCCTTTGCAAAACAGGAGTAAACCAAAAGCTGAAGTGTTCAGAGACCTGTATGCTAATATTCCAGTGCTGCCTGCTGGTAAGGATAGTAAGAAGAGTAACATAATGGAATTTTTTTCCACGTAGTATAAATCATAAAGTTCTTTTGGCATTTCTTTAGGCAAGACAGCAAGCCCAGCTGAGACATCAGATGGCAGAAGACAGCAAAGCGGAATATTCTTCCACTCTACAGAAGTTCAACAGCGAGCAGCATGATCATTACTACACACACATACCAAACATCTTCCAGGTAAGGGTCACTGGCACTGATCTAGAGTAGCTCATCATCTTGTGAGAAGGACAGAGGTACATATTGCACATCAACTCAATTCTAGGACCCTATCTTTTTTTTTGTTGTTGTTGCTTTTCATTGCTTTCAGAAAATTTTATATGCACTCTGCCAACCGAAGAGATGGAGAGCTTGGTAGGATAAATTGTCCTTTTCTCTTAGACTAGATATCAAATGATCAATAATATATGAGGAAGGTGACATTGAATTGTCATGACAGATTACGATAGTCTTTGGAATCGCTCACTATCCTGCTCTGTTAAACTCTTGTGTCCGTGCAGCTGGGGAATGAGAGCATTATTTGTGTTGTTGGGGCAGGAGTCAGCTGGGCATCATTACATCTGTAAAGCCCCACGATCCTTTATAACCTGTCTTCAAATCAGACTTCACAGATGTTTAAATTTAAACCACAATAATTCTGCAGTACTGAATGTCAAAGGGTTTAAGCAAGCTTGCTGATTATGTCTTAGGGTGCCTAAAAGACTGTAGAGAAAGAACAAAAAAGCCATCAGATTTATACAGACTGAAGATCTGAGTTTGTGCTCGACTGAACAAAGAGAGATTAATGTAGTAGAACAGAACTTCTAAGGGACTGTTCCATTGTAATGGGTCATAAGCATGAGAAGTGGAAAATACAACCTCTTTAAGGGAGAAGATGTCACATGCTTATCAGCTGAGGAAAAAACCTGGTATTTGCTTAGGAAATAGGCACTTTCTTATCCATAGCTGGAACTTCTTAGGTAAATGCACGCCTCCTCTTTTGCTGCATGGTATTTCAAAGCAGTGTCTTGTGGTAAATTATCCCTTGCATCAGATATAAAATTCTGGCAATATATTTGTATTTAACACTAGATTTGTAAGTGCTCTGGTTCATAGGTGAGCATGCGTAATGTACTGCAGAAGTATCCTTTTCACGGCCGGAGCACCAGGAAGCTCTAGTGCTTTGTTTTAGATCTTGAAACAAGCTGTTTTGTAAATAATTTATGTTGCTTGTGGATCAGTCAAGGCAATGGGAATTTTGAAGTTGACAATGCTCTGTGAGATTCCTGCAGTCTGCTGTGAAACAGGCAGTTCTTGTTCATGCCCTTCTGTATCCTGCTGTAATCTGTCATAATAGCGTTATGCCACGTCCAGTTTCCCGCTGTTGTAAGCGAGAGGCCTATGGAGCAGATGCTGGAGATCGTGGCGCTGAATCCATTGAGCAACAGGGAGCGTATGTGGAGAAGCCCTGGTGTGAACAATACATGATGTATAGGACTGCCTGTAAACCAAAAATTACCTTCTAGGGAAAAGGAGAAAGGGTGACATCAAGATTTTTGTTTGCCTGGATTCTGCAGTGGAATGAAAATAAGATCTTTCAGAACATGTGCAGAAAATGGAAGAATTTATTGTTGCAGAAATTCTCTTAAAAGCCTTAGGAGCCATCCTTACAAAAGTTTAAAGCTGGAGTTTGGACAAATCAGTATTTTCTAACATGAAAAGTTAATTGAAGAAAGTTAATTGAAAAATTCCAGGTAATAGTAACAGAGATAACTTTTAGAATGGTGTTTTGATATTTGAGGGAATCACAGCACTTGGTGCCTTCATGAGAACAGCTGTCCTAGTTTGTCTGTTCTTAAAAATATATTTAAACCATAAATTTTAAAGCAGCTGATGTATGCTGGGGAGAAAAGGTTGAAACTATGAAGTTAACCTTAATAATTGATCTGAATGGAATGTTTTAGAAAATACAAGAGATGGAGGAAAGAAGAATCGTGAGGATAGGCGAATCCATGAAAACTTTCGCAGAAGTCGACCGCCAAGTGATCCCTATCATTGGAAAGTGTCTGGATGAAATAACAAAGGCTGCAGAATCGATTGATCACAAGAATGTAAGTGTTGTGTTGTTTGGGTTTTTGATTGTTGTCTTTAGTATTGATCACTTCTATAGAGAGAATTCCCGGGTCCAGGCTGCAGTGCAAGGGCTTTATAGTCACAGAACTAAAACAAAGTATTTAAAGTATTTGCTACATAAATTGTTCTAAACAACTCTGGCAAAATTTCTACTTTACAATAAAAGCTTTCTTTGCAGATTTGAGATTTGCTAGCAATCTGTAGACGAGCTCTCACAAATCTTGATTTCTGAACATTCACTGTAGGAGTAAAAAGAAGCCTTCCTAATACAAAGGCTGATAAAGAGTTCAGTTGAGCTTCCTGATGTACAGTGTGCACAAGGGCAAATGTGTTTTCTGTTTTGTTTTCAGAATGATCTGCTCCCTTCATAAGTGAAGTCTGTGCTTGCTCTTTCAGCCCTTCTCATGGATCACATTAGTGCCTCAAATACAAACAGCATGGGTCTTGCTGGCTGTTCGAATTTCCCACACATCTTTCTCACTGGAATCTTTCCTGAGCTATTCAGTGCCCAGAGCCTGGAGGCTGCCGTTAATTGGCAGCATAAGCCTGAGGCTGAAGCTCTGAAATGAATCCACTACTTTCTGCTCAGCAATTGCTCTCACAGAGAGCAGCATAGGGGCCGCCAAGGAATCTGAAAATTACTCTTTCAGGGTGGGAGAAGGGGGAGTTGGGGCACAAATTCCCAGGTTAGAACAACGTACCCTTCTTGGGGTGCAGCTCTTGGTGCTGCATGGTGAAATCCTGTTTGGGGAGGTTCACGTCTAACCCTATGCTCTGCTTGAATCTTCAAGCGAGGTCCTAGCAGAACACACATGGGGCTTAAACTAGGTGTTTGAATCGCTGTGAAGTGTATATTCAAGCTGGTCTCTCTTGCACATAGATAGGTCAGATTGGTGGCTCATGTGCACAAGTATGACATTAGAAACAGTGCCTTTGAGCATTGATAACTAAGGGATCGCTTTGTGTGCAACTCTGGGCACACACAGACATGTGGTTCCCAGCTGGGAGGAGACCTCCAGGATCTGGTAGTCATAAACAAATGTACAGTATCACTAAACTTGAAATATATAAGGTCAGCAAATGCGACACTGACAAAAGGCAGTGATGCATTTGGAGTTCTTATTTAGCTCTTGCTATGCTTTGGTTTTATTTTCCCTTTTTCTACCCAGCTATCACATACAGAATTACTGAAGAAGGGGAGAGGGAAAATGAAAGCTCTGCTCTTTGTGCAGTAACTTCTGTTCAGAAACCGGCACTTTAAATGGAACAACCACAACTAATATAGAAGATTTATTGGTCAGAAAGAAAATAATTACAGAGAAAACACCAATTCTAGTAATTACCTTGTGTACCAAACTATGTGTCAACTCTAGCTGAAAGGATGTAAGAAGCTGCAAGTTCTGCAGCTTTTTTTTGCTGCAATTAAAATATTACCAGTTCATGGTAAGGCATTACTGTGTAAAAAGGAAAAACAAAATAAAAAGCAGCAGTTGGATGGTGTTAAGAACCAGAATGACATTGGGACAGATTTAATACTTTCTATATTCTCTGCAGCTTAAGTATTATAAAGTTCTGCCTCATGCCCACTTGCAAAACGGACAGTCTTTCAGGCTTAGTTACTACATTTCCAACTGCGTAAATAGCATTGCTTTATGCCCTCACTGGAGTGTACAGAATTCCTGCTAATAGCAAGAGAAACTGTCTGGGTTTAGCTGGGCGTACTGGCTAGCCCTGTGCTTCTGATGCAATTGTAAATATGCTTCTTTTTCATCTTCTGTTTCCAACAACTCGGACAACACAGAAGTCGTGTTGCAATGGTAGGCTGTGAACCTATGCAGAACTAGCAGCAGATAAAAATAATTTGTTATGGACTTCAGAGTTCCTGTTATGACATTATCTGTGTGATATATGGAGCGTGCTGGTTATTTTTAGCTCTATTGTAGGGGAAGGATGTTTTGACTAAATGGAAAGAACACTGTAAAATAGAGGAAAAAATGAGAAGCTCCATGTGTAGCATAAAATACCAGTGGAGTATTTAATGAAACCTTGTGTGTGTAATCTCATCTCCTTTTTTCATCTTGCTTTCATGACTGTTATTAAAAATCCCTTCAAATGTTTAGATCTCACAAGGTTTAGTGTTCAACTAGGATGAGAGATAATGGAAGGTGTCGTTCTACCTCCCTAAAATTTGTGTAGGAATTTCACAGTGCACCCACCTGACAGGTTGAGGATCTTAAACCTTGATTTTCTTCGCAATCCCATGAAGACTTTTACAAGTTTTTCCTAGAGCTGCGTTTTGCTGGATTGAGCCTGGCCTCTGGATATGTTTGTATCCCACTGGATTTCTCATGAATGGTGTTTTACCTTCAGGCATAAGCAGAATCTGTGAAATGCCTTCAGAGCAACAAGTTTGGCTATTTTATCTGAACAGGATGGCGGTGCTCCTCTCTAGAGGCTAATAAGATGTCTGTGTGCTGTGGCACTTTGATCTTAGAAGAAAACTGTCAGAACAGTATAACATAAAAAGCTCTCTTACCAAGAAGTCAAGCAGATGAAAAATGTGTTAAAATAAAAAATTTCTGAGTCCATTAGGTTTAAATCCATTTGGCAAGCTGAGGTCTGAATTTGAGTCTATGTATAATTAATTGCATTTGTAGACCTGACTGCACACCACATGGTGCTGGAAATAGGGCCAAGAAAAGTGCCCTGATCTCGTCTTGATCATGGGCTCTGGAAGGGTAGTTGTTCACTCCCAGGGATGAGACTGGTCCCTGTAAGAGTCGGTTCCCGCACAGGCCAACTTTCTTGTCCTTGTACTGTTCTTCTATGCCACCAATTTGATGACAGCCCTCACCTGAGATGTTTACACTTGTACTGGTTCTGTCCCATTTCAGGATTCACAGCTGGTAATAGAAGCCTTTAAATCAGGGTTCGAGCCTCCAGGAGATATCGACTTCGAGGACTTCACGCAGCCGATGAAGCGGACTATCTCAGAATCTAGCCTTTCCAACTCCAGAGGGGATGGGAAGTATGAGCCGAAGTTTGGTGGCAAATCCAAGGGCAAGTTATGGCCGTTCATCAAGAAAAATAAGGTACTGACTTGCAGACTTGAGCTTGGTGCTAGTATGTGTATAGTCAGTAACCTCTGTCTTGTCTAGTAATCCTGGTGTTTACAATGTTTTAAGAAGAATCTTAGATTCAGAAAGTTAATAATTGATGTTTTAATATGGTGTTTTGTTGTAGTCTTTGGTTATTTAAGTTTCTTTATATCTTTAATTTTTTTTAAGAATTTCTTTAATTATGTTGCAGTTTTTATATTAATTTAACTTTAGTTGTCACGTCTCTGCCATGGTCCATTTCTGTTCCTAACTCAGAGAAGGAATTGTATTCTGCTTACCTAGTGCCATGTGTGCCAACTAACATTGTCACCTTTGGGAAGCTTTAATGTGGCATTACTGTTTTGACACTTCTAAAACTCTCCTTGGCTTTTCGTTTGCGTTGTCTTTTCAGTCTGTGCACTGGGTTCACAAGTTGGGTGGCTGGGAACAAGGAATTGCTGCGATTCATCCTTCTTAGCACAACTAACGGAGCATAACTAACTGAGCAGTTGACTTTTAAAAAGACCATATTAACTTATGTATCCATTAAACCTTTTTCATTTCACTGTCATATTTTACACCATAATGCATGGCAGCATTTATCTGGGGTTACCAGGGTGTGGCAGGGGGACTGGACTGAATCGTTTTTCAGTGACCCTGATGGAAGCCCAGAGTAGCTTCGTTGTTTTGATCTCACCTTTGCTCTGACCCTTACCGAACCACTTCTACTAATTACAGAGTCAAAAAGTTCACAACGGGTCATTCCTGTGGTGCTGGTACCTGAGAGAACGCGGCTGTCTGGTGCTTACATCAGTGCAGCCAGTAACAAAACCCAGGACTAACTCCTGAGCAAATTCATAGAATAATCTGTACAAGTGAAGTGTGATGCACATTACTGAGGTATGATTTGAAAGCAGGAAGGAATGTGGTTTGTTGTTTTCCAGATAATAGAAACGCTACTGGGCACTAAGGTACCTTCCTTATCTGATCCATTTAAATTCAGGTATTTGAAAGCTCTATCCATGTGCATTATTTTGAGCTGTCCACAGAGGAGAACAGGGCAATTTATGGGGATAGTGCTGCATGGAAGAGTCTGCATGAGCCTCCTGTCAAAATACTTTTGTGTTACTCTTCTGTTGCATCACTTACTAAAACTTCCATTTATCACGTTCTTCATTTAACACAACTCTGAAATACTGCTTTCCCCCCTTTTGAACCATGGCCTTTAATATTTAATTGTTTAATTGGTTTTTTTCTCTGGATTTCAAATATCGGTTTTGATGCTTATTTTCGTTTTGTGTTTTATCTTTTTATTTTGATTTTTATTCTGTCACTTCTCCATCTCTTATACGTAGCTTATGTCCCTTTTAACATCCCCCCATCAGCCCCCTCCTCCCTGCCTCTGCCTCACCCTCTGCTGTTCCCAACGGCCCCCAGTCTCCCAAGCAGCAAAAGGAACCCCTCTCCCATCGCTTCAACGAGTTCATGACCTCCAAACCCAAAATCCACTGCTTCAGGAGCCTAAAGCGCGGGGTAAGTTCTCCTCTGGATACCTCTCTCTCTCTTTCTTTCTCTTTTCTTTCTTTCTTGCGCTTTTATTGCACGTTCTGTTATGTAAAAACTTGTTTTGTTTTGTGAATGAATCCATTGTGTTTTATCATAACATGCAGACAAATCCGAGGAATCCCAACCTAGAAAGCCATTTGTAGTCAAAAACCCCACAATGAAACCACAAAAAGTACAGTTGCTGATGGAAATTACCCCTTTGGGTTTTATGGGGAGGAGGGATTGTCCAAAGTATGGAAGAAGAGCTGAACGTTAAGTAACACTCATGTAGAAGCCAGAGTCACTAATTTAGTAGCCCTGTATGTGTCTGTGGCAGAGCAGGTTTGGAGGAGCATCGTTCAGAAGTCTGAGTCTTAGATGAGAGAACAGGCGAGATGTGAAAGATGAACTGCTTCGAGGTGGATGGCCATTTTGTGACACCACCGCTGCCGTAAGAGCAGTGTCCCTGTCTCCTTTGCTGCTGCTAACAGCCCGAGTGTTCCCAGGGCAGCAGCTCTGCTCTGCTGCCGACAGCAGCTGTGGCTGTGTCCGTAAACTGCTCTGGAAGTGTTTGTGTTGGATTAAATGCTCTTATTGGTGGTCTTCATAAGCGGTAAGTTAAATGACAGGTCCCAGAGATAAAAGTTTCTGGTTTTCAAACAAAATAAGACGTTATCTTTCCGGAAGCTCACACACAGTACAGTTGTGCTGAGAAGTTGCTGGCAGAGCATAGCTTTGCCTCCTAGGCTAAGGTCCTTAAAATTATTTCCTCCTGTAAAAATTACAGGAAGGAGACACAAGTGTTCAGTATTTTAAAATGTTTTTGAGAGCAGGCTGTAACATCAAGGAAGTGACTACTTTAAAAAGCCCAAATTCTGCTCCAGGGACTGCACTGACATTTAGGGCTGGAGCTGTATAAAAGTAGGGATTATTGCAGTGGGGAACTCAGTGGTTAGCTACAGAGAATTGAGAACAGTGCTGTAAACAATATTTTGTCTCATCTGGTTATGGATAGTGCATTTTCAAAAAGAGATGTTTTCTACAGAGTGCTTTTCAGTTCTTTTCTAGGGAATTGCCATTTAATGAGACATGTAGAACCCCCAAAAACCACATTTCTGGTGCTTTTCGTTGGGGAAGCAGGAAGTTTTGGAGCTGTCCTAAGACAGGTTCTGTGGATGTACCTCCATCCCTCAGTTGCAGTTTGGGTCAGAGCGTCTCTTCCCTGTGCCTTTTATGGGGGGAAACAGTCTTTCAGTTCTGCTTCTGTAGCAGCAGACCTGGAGGCTGTGCTGGGTGGTGGCTGTCGTGGTGGCACTCGCTACAGCGGGTGGGCATCTGGCAGTAGCACTGAGATCCTTCAGAGAGTAAAGGGTGAGGGTTTGTGTTGCGATCGAGTGCTCCAATAGCACCATTCACAGAACAGAATATTGAAAATAGTGCTGAGTATTTGCAACTTGATTTAAAAATACTAGTTTTGTAGTTCCAGGGACACTTCACAGTTTGTATTTTAAATGTACAAATTCTTATTTAGTGAATGTTTGGGTGTTTAAGTGATTATGACTAATTGTGTTTAATAGTTCCTGAAGAAATGCCATTATTTTATGTATTAGCTATCTGGGAGGTCCAAGGAGCCTTATGAATCCTGTGTATTAATTAGTTTTAATTGGTTTGTGTGAAAGGTGAAATAGTGAGAACAATTTCCTGTATTCTCCTCTGGATTCCCTCAAATTTCTGCTGACACATTCATTAAAAATGTGCAAGGAAAGGCTATTGCTAAATCTTCATTTAAACCTTTCACTGTGTTCTCTTTCATTTCCTTCCTCTGTTAGCTACCAGGATGTTTGTATGTAAATACTTTTCCTCCTTGACTCATCCTGCAGAATTGGAGGCCAGTGTTCAGATCATCGTCTCTTTTTCCAGAGGGATGAATTCAAGCTAGTTGGTTCATCTAGAAATACGGAGTAGGAGAGGCTGCAAAGCTCTGGCAATTTGCTCCATCTGATTTGAAAACTTGCCAAGTTCACATTTCATAGGTCCTTGGTGGTTTGTATTATACAAATGGTCAGACTAAAAGATCATTGAAAGTGCAGTATGACCTTCAAAAATAAAATAATTCTAACCAGGCAAAAAAATAAATAAAGAACCACCCCCAAATCTTGTTAATTTATCAGATGAGGAATGAGTGGTTGGCATGTTTCAGCTGGTGTGGTTGATGTGACCCCCTGTATGTTCAGTGCAGCTAGTCAGTACTGTTATTTCTGCTTTTTTATAAGATTTCCCTTTCTCAATTCTTTTCCATCCCCCTGTCAAATCCAAAAGCATCTGAATTTTGCTCAGGAGCAGGAGCAGTAGGGTTACAAATACTGGATTGTGATGTTACCAAAGAAGTCGGGAGGTTGTAGAGGGAAACTCTCCTTTACACAGAAGAACATTTGATCTGTACAGAAATCCATCAGTGAAGCAGCTTTTGGAAAGGTCGTGCAGGGAGCCAGCAGCACAGCAGAATGTAACCGGTGTTTGGCTTTGGACACTGAATAATTTCATTTGCTCTGAATATTGTCTCCACACCACTGGTTTTGTTCAGAGGCAAAATTCCACTCCAGCCAGACACCTTCAGTAAAGGTGGCCATAAGGGATTTTAAGTATTATTTTAGAGTATTCAACCAGATCGTCAAGCAGGACCTTCCTGGCTTTGTTGATAAACCTGAGCTCTTAACTCCTGCAAAAGCCAGGGTAACAAATTGTTTATTTCAGAGGAAGCTGGATCGTACTCCTTTTTTGCACTTGCTTAAGGAAGAAGTGCATGAAAAGGAACTATGAATGTGAACAACTCCAGCAGATGCTCAGACCTTAACAGGATAAATCCAGCAGCAGCGCTGCACGTTGTAATTGATCCTTGAAACATAAGTGAGTGAATGGATTCCTGTACAATTCCTCCATGAAATCTTTGATATCAGAACCTGTCTGGAGAGGCAGTATGTTTTAGTAATTTCCTTATAAAGTTCTGGTTTAGCATCTTATGTTGCATTTGGAAAGGGAAATTATGAAACTAAAGAGAAAAATCACTGGTGACTGTTAAAATGAATTATATCGTTAGTAATGATATGTCCTGTGTCCAGTCTGGTTTTAATTTTGCTTCCAAACCAAAAATCCAATGAATCTTATTTTCATGGTAGGAAGCAGATGCCTGAAGAATTTACAACAGATGCAAGGTTAATGTAGAGGCGCCAATACCAGTATCAGTGGTCACTGCCAATATGAAATCCTAGTCTGTTTAAAAAAAAAAAAAAAAATTAGGTGCCGACTCTTGTCAGTGTCTATGGTTTTCTAATCACATTTTTGTATTTTCCTCAAAGTTTCTTTCTTCTAACCCCAACAGCAGAAATGTCCATTATAGAGAACACCATAGAACTGTTACAGCACTTACTATGGATCACAGCTAGAAGAGGAGGGGAAAAAAGTATTTTACACAGGTTTTGAGTGCTGTTTCTAATACCTCTTTAAAATGGAAGTATAAAAGTAGTATAAGGCTTGAAATTAACTCTGTCTATAGGGAAGTTAAAGCCAGAAGGGTACAAAAAATTGAGGAACCACTTACATAAGTCATAATTTCATTTATGCTTGCTCTGCTTTTTCTAATTCCATTTTGAGGACAAAGAAAACTCTGTATTCTGCCCTTGATATTAATTTTGTGTTCTTTTTCTTTATTGCTATAGCAGCAGTAACATCAGCACCTTTATTTAAAGAGCAATACTTCTGAACTAACAAAATCCAGGGGTAGAACTTACACCTTTAAATTACTCTGTGTGGCATTATGTGGAATTGCCTCTTCTCTCTCAGCTCGGAGGCTGGGCTGTGATTAAGCAGAGAGGATGCGTCTGGGAGCTGGGACACAGATACTACTGTCATTACCCGAGTTCCACCCTCCAGACAGTTCCATAAGGCACACAGAGGGACTTTTGTGGTTTCCTTTTTAGTGGAAGTTGTTGACTTCATTACAATGTGATTTTCTTTCCATTGCACCAGTTAATGTTTTCCCTTCCCGTCCTATCTTGCCTCTGTGACACACTGTGTAGTCGTCTCCCTTGACACTTAGCTGTTGGTGTGCCCGGGTGATCGGTCCTTTGGTGTTCTGTGAGCCTGCAGAAACAGCAAACCAGCCACCCCCCTCGTACCTGCTCTTGTCCCCTGCCCCTGGGAATTCTTGTTATTCTAATGTAAGTGTATGTGTCTGTGCCACGGCCAGGATTTTTTGGTGGGTGGGGTCGTTAAAGCTGTGCTTTATTCTAGCACAGAGAGAGAGATGGTTTCTGACCTTGTGTGTTTAAGCTAGCACTTAAAAATGTAATATTTTCTGATTTTTGTGAGAATGCTTAACTCTTAATATTCGCCCAGCTTCTAGAAAGCTTCCACTTTGCACTTAAAGGCCAGTTAAACTCCAGGCTGTCTTTTGCTGTAGAAGCAGTAAACACAGAGGTGCCTCGTCTCCAGCGTAACGGATGTGTGTTTTCTCTTGCTGACTCACCAGCAGACACAGTCTTTGTATATTCACAAAGAACTCATGAAGAGGACTTTAGGGACACCCACGTGTGCCATTGAGGCTAGGGAATATGTTGTAAGTTTGCGTATGGTGTGATCAGCCCATACCGTTGCTACACAGTCGCTAACCCCACTTACAAGGCCGTCAGAGTGTGCTGTGGAAATGTGCTTTGTAAAAAAAAAAAAAAAAAGAAAAGAAAAATTTGGTGGGAGGCAAGTTGCAGCTTACTGTGTTGTGTGCAGGAAAGAATATGTCTGCTAGTCCTGGAAATGCTGAAATTGGCACAATTAAAGTAGCTGGACCTGTGAAATTGAGAGTCAGTACTACAAACAGGTTCCACGCGTGTATTCTGAAATATTTTACGAATGCAGTCGTGAGCATCGTGAGCCAGCCCCCGATTTACAGCAGTGCAGTGACACGTTCTTTATACATGCCCTCTAAATCTGATACCCGGATAAAGCAGAGAATGGGGAGATTGTTACAGGAGCACTAAGAAAGCAAATTACCTCTTGGCTGTGCGGAAGTCCAGAGGTTTATTTCAGCCCTGTTTGCTGTAAGTGAGGTTAGTGGCCGTGACTGTCCAATAACACATGGACCTGCTGGCTTTCATGCTCTCTCATGTGTTATTGAAGCTTGTGGCTCTTAGGCTCTTCATTTTTTCCCTGCAAGGCTAAGCCAGACTTGTCTTAAATTGACAGCTTGAACCAGATTTGCTCATTTTGAAGAAATGTAATTTATTTGATTATTTGAGGGGAAAAAAAAAATGCCCCTGTTCTCCCAGGAGCTGTGAGCAAGTTTCTAGCTGTGAAAACTCACCAGAATGGGCAAAAGTAGTTGAGTGTTTAATGCAGATTTATTTCGTCTGCTTATATTTGTTTATAGAAACATAATTGTTTTCATGTAAAATTATGAATACATTCCAGAAATGGAAAACTGCGAATATGACTTATTTCAGCATTTCATTGTTTCCAGTCTCTGATCTGCTTTGTTATTTGTACTGGTTATAACAAGCCCTGATGTACTATTTGGAAATGCTATTAATAAGTTCTCTATTTTTGTCGTACTTAACAGCCTAAGAATTCGGCATACAGTGTCTATAATCCTTTTCAAATTTGCTGAATTTACAGCAAAAGAATAGTCTTGATGCAGATGACTCTTTGCAGTAGTGTAGTGCCTTTAGAGTGAGTAGTGTTTAGAAACTAGCGCATGTAGCATACATTTGTGCCTTTTATAGACTGCTTCATAGGTAAATATTTATTCTGCACCATGAGTCTTGTCTGTATATATGTACAAGGATCTCAATTTGTGCTGATCACGTCTATGCTAAAGTTCACAGGAGCGCTAAAGCAATTATGCAAACAACAGCTGCCTACGCCAAATTTCTTCTGCAGCGTATTTTAGCTCATTCTTTCTCCTTCCTGGATGATTATTCTGTCCAATGGGTTCGTTTTGTTTGCTTTTTTAATGGCCTTGTAGCTGAGAGAGTGAATATCTTCATTGCACTGTGATGATTATCGTGTGTTTACTTCCTAATTGGGCTGCACTTCAGAGAGACGTTAGCTGCCGCCTTGTCGCTGAACGCATCAGTTCAGATGGAGTATTTCACTGTTTATTACAAGGCCATGTGCTTTCCTTGAACCTTTGGCATATATTGCTGTATAAATTCTGGTAACTGTAATGGTAATTGTCATTTTTGAACAATGTGGATTTCTTAAATCATGCTGTCAAAAACATCACGGGGTGTGGAGCCACCTTGATTGATTTTAAATCCAATCCTGATGAACTGTGCTTTTGCTAAAAATGGATCATCTGTTTGAGAGCATCGCATTCAGGAGCTGTTGGTGGTAGAAGAGCAAAGAACTCTTGAGTGGCAAGAGGTTCAGAAGTCTCCCAATGAGACTGGGAGTGAGAGGAGTTCTCCACCTTTTACGTTTCAACTGTATTTAACACCGACCACGTGCATTTGTGCATTTAAAAGTTTGTTGCATAGCTTGAGCATTTCACAACTGTCCCCGAAGGGCTGGTAGGACAGGCACAGCACAGACTGCTGGAGGAGGAGCCTGGGCGTAGGTTCGGTTCTCCCTTTAAAATCCGAGCTTGTATCTCGAGCAGCAGCTAACCCGTGCTGCTTGGCCCAGAGCAGAAAAGCACTGCAGCACTGTTCAGTCTCCCTGTCTCTTGGAAAACCTGAATTGCAGCTGTCAGAATGTCATGCAATGCTGGAAGAGGCTTTGGTCCTTTTTGGTCCTTTTCACCTGGCAGTTTCGGAGGCCCCCCAGCGCTGCTGCGAGCTGTACGTGCAAGTGACGCCGGGCAGAGGCAAACCTGCTGCCGTGCAGGCTCCTTGAGCAGACACTTCTCTTCAGTCTTCTTTCCCAGAGCAGCTAAAAGATAATGCTTGGGCTCTGTACCAGGAAATGCGGTAACATTTGAAGAATTAGATCATGTATATCATTTAAACAGCTTGAATAATGTCGTACCCTGCTGTCAGAGAATCAATTTGCTCTAAAGACAAGAGGGATTTTTTTTTTTTTTCCCCTCCTCCTTGTTCCTGACCTTGTCTGGCGTTGTCTGGTCAGAGTACATTTGAGACCAAGGATTTGTTTTTGAATTGTTCAAGAACATGAAATGACTTGACATGACTGTCCCCAATCAATGGGGATGTTTTTTCAGGGGTGTTGTCCTTTGGACACAGGCCTGAGGGCTAGGCAGTCACTGGAGATCCCGCGGTGCTTTCTGCAGCTGGAGCCAGGTGCAGGACCTCACCTCTGCTGGGTTTGGGCAGATGTTATCCCTGCCCAAGCCCCTCCGTAAAAGTGCTGATGCTCGTGGCTGCATTTCAGGGACTTGCATAGATTTGGAAGTTCTGAGGATTTTTTTTCCCAATTCAGAGACGTTACCGTCATGAGAAAACTCCCTGTTACTGTCGTAGCCGCAGTGGGTTCAGGCCAGCTCCACCCGCGGTGCTGGAGCCGTGTGTAGGGGTGCAGCACTCTTCCCTTTCTGTTCCCGGCGAGGAAACGGCAGCTGAGTGATAACGCTGGCCCGTCTTGTGAACTTTTGCACAGATCTGTTAGTGTTACCCATTTTGCCTTCCAACAGCAAGGGGATTATGTGTCGTATTATTGTAACGTCGGTCTGAAAAAATTCCTCTTCTACTGATGCACTGTTGTTTTTTCTCTTTCTCCCCCCACCCTGTATCTCTCCAATTTTTACATGAAGCTTTCTCTCAAGCTGGTAAGCACATTTACAGCATGCCTGTCCTGTGTTTTTAATCACAATTTTCTGTGTGTTTTAATATGCACTGTGCCACATATGACATGACACTGAAATTAACTGTTAAATTTGTTTCTTCTTTGTGTTTGCTTTTTTTGATATTTATTAGATAACTCTGAATACACAGGTCTGGAGTCTAATAGAGGTGATCAGAATTCAGTCTTTCTAATAAGCTGCTAAAAAATTAACTCTAATATATAGTTTAGTTTTCACTTTTATAATCTAGGGCTATAAAAATGTAGAAAAACAGTATTGAGCAATTTTGCTGCCTTGATACACTAAAACATTTAAAGAAAAAAAAAATCTCTGTGCTTGCTGGACCTTTTCCAGAGAGAAATGCATGTCTTTGTGTAATATAGCTGCAAAGTTTGCTTTCCATGTCCAGATGGAGATCTGCATCATTGTCACCTACATTTTACAGCCCTATGTAGTCCTTCAGAGTAACTAATAATGATATTAATTAAAGTTCTGTAAACCTTAACCAACAAGGTTAACTCAGTATGATTTGAATTCACACCTGGAGACACACACATACATATGAACCCTAAATTCTATCTCGGATGCAGCTGGGAAGGTTTCTTGAACCACGGTAAGATATGTTACAGAGTTGGAAAGGGAAGGGGTGAACGTTTGGGAAAGCAAATTCTGTGCTGAACTTCATACAGAAGGTACCGTACTGCTTGAGATACTCCACAGCTTGGTCTGTTCTGGCAGCTTGTGTCCCTTCCTTTGCCCTTTGGGGGTCCGGTCACAAGGAGAATGCGAAGGGTTTGCCGACCCACTTCATGCCACCATGCGAGAGCCGCAAATGACTGATGGCAGTTTTGGAGAGCTTCAGGGGCTCTGCAGCTGTACCTGGACTGCATTGGCTTGAAAGTTTTCTTACTGCTCACCAGTAAGTGTCTTTAGGTGCCCTCTTGCCCCACCCAGGTACTGTTCTTGGCTATGTCACCGTGGGCCTGTTCTGTTCGCAGCAGCATTGGGAGGAAATGCCTGGCCATGAAAGCTCCCTGATGTAGCTCTGGAGGTTTCGTGTCCTGCTGCTCTGTCAGCACAGTGGCTTGCTTGGGCTCCATTAGCAGAATTACTTCTCACTGAAGACCTGCGGTAGGTCTGAGGAATGATGGAGGTGTCTAGCTGACAACCTTGTCCCGTTGGCTGTTCCCACGCTGCTGTCCAGGTAGTCCAGGCAGAGGAAGACCTGCGTGTCCTGGTGGGTGAGGAGTTGGACATGAGCTGGCAGTGTCCCTCACGTTCCTTCATCTTGGGACAACTTCCATCCTAAATCCCAGGTTTTTTACACAAGGAAATCTGCTGGTCCTGTGACAGCACAGCAG
>NW_010130332.1:78862-87949 GCF_000699245.1 Pterocles gutturalis
ACTGTTGAAGCACTTCTGGGAAGCGTAGGCAGCATTCACTTTTTGAGAGAGAGCCCAGGGGGGGTTTTGCTTGAGAGCATGAGATGTGCCCAGCATGTGCAAAAACTGCTCCTTGACTGCTCCTTTTGGAGGAGGAACTGTAGCTTGTTATGATGAGACATTCTCAAGCATGGAGTAAAGTCTGAGTGAGATCACCTCCTAGTCCCAGGCATGCATTTCTGTACAACACCGATGCTTTGGTCTGAAGCGTTGTGAACAACGATACTGAATCTAGAGCTTTTGAATGAAGATCAAGAATCAAAAAGATGTATTTCCAAATTTGCTTGACTACATCTATTGCATTCTCCTAATGTAAAACTGTGGATATTTTCAAGTATCTCTCTCTCTTCCTGCCTAGAGTTGAGAAGAATGTTTTATAGCCCTTCCTGTAACTGCTTTTTTATTTACAAAGCTACATCCACATGCTTTGCCTTAAAGTGACATATTTGGCTTTGGTGTATAGAATATCTATAAAATATATTGAATCACTCTCATGTCTAATGTGATGTGGGAGCTACTATCAAGCAAGATATTATTATCATTAAACAATAAATTAAAATCGGTCTCTCCTGTACCATGCACAGCAGGTGATGTGAGCACTGCTAAAACTTCACGTGGTTAAAGTTTCAGAATGAGTGTCACTTACTTAGTTGTTTCCTTCGTCTTAAATTTACTTCCTGTCTTGTGAAATGGAATTTTAAGTGTGTTATTACCCAGATGATCGAGGCTTAACTAGACGCATATGTCGTCTTTTACTGAAAATCAGTGTGGCAGCAATTTCATTGTTTGCCTATTCTGTTTTTTGGATGGCCAGACCAGAGGAGAAGGTGACCTGTTCATAGTTGTCCTCCATCCCCCTGACACCCTGAAAATGCAGGAGGAGGAGTGCACTGATTCAGAGCACGTTCAGAGCAGAGTTGAAAGAGTCTAATGGGCAGCTTTTGTGGCTGAGTTTCCACTAAATCACACTCGGCTCAGAGATTTGGCATTTTAATAAGACTAATGTTGCACTCTGCTCACGAGCTTTCAGTGAGCTGCTGGGCCATTGAATTTTGTTTCTCAGCTCTGTGGTTTTTACCCTTCTTTCTCCCATAGGCTGGTTATTCCCCCTTAGACATGAGATGTGGAATGAGCAGAAAGCAAAACAAGAAAAACCTGTACAAATTCAAGATAATTTACAAGAGCCTCATTCCCTTATGGTGCCACTAATTAGCATTGGTGTGTGTTCAGTATAGCCATCCAAACTGTCCCCCCTGCCCTCCTGCAAGGCAAAAATAGGTGGTACATTGAAGAAAGTAGTATGGATGTATTTTATGTGTCACCTATCTGCCCTATTAAATTGAGGCAATCAAGAAGAAGCATAGCAGTTTGAAGGCAGAAAAGGGGTTTTCAAGCAGAATCACACAAAGGTAACCACTGTGGTCTTCCAATGTTTTCCTCAGTTATTTGAAATTGATTGTATGGCTTTGTTGTAGCTCCCGGTTTGTATGCTAGAACAAGTGAGAGAGGAAAAATTGGGAGTCTTTGACTTGGAATGTCAATCCTGGAAAGTGTGCAGCGTGATTTTAAATTGCAGAACACCAGAGGAAGCGCTTGTATTACCTTAGTGCGTTCAGGAGAGCCCTGACATAGATGAACTGTAGAGCACCAACACTCAGACTGTGCAGACCAAGCAGCAATTAACAGTGTGCATGAGAACCGCGACTGTGACACAGGAGGAAAAGCTAGTAACTGCTTTTATGGGGAGGCTGTTTGTAGAGTAAGGGAAGGCAGGGAAGAACACAGACTTCTGTGAGCTCTTTGCAGAATGAAAATCCTTGAAGGATTCTTTCAGGCTCCGATTTTTCTTCCTTTTTCTTCCGTTCCACTCTGTGCAGGGAGCAGGGCCGGAGGACTTCAGCCATCTCCCACCTGAGCAAAGAAGAAAGAAACTTCAGCAAAAAGTTGATGAACTGAACAAAGACATTCAGAAGGAGATGGATCAAAGGTATGTCGGTCCCCTCCAATGAAAAATGAAATAGGTGGCCTTACATAGAACAGAAACAAGTAATATATAAGAAAGAGCGAATAAGATTCTAGGTTTGTGTAAGGTGCTGTTCCAAGAGAAAAAGAATGAGGGGTTACATATGGCTAAAAACACCTGAGAGGTGCAAGGCTCTGCACAACTCAATTCTGCAATCAGTTATTTAATTTTGGCTGATGCAGGTCAGAGCTGGGGCAAAAGCTGGCTTTCTCTTTACTCCATTCGTCCACCTCAGTGTAATGCATATCCTGTCTTGGGAATCGTGAGATGACATCCTAGTACAAGGATGGGAATAATATAAATGAAACAACTAGAGACAATTTTTTTCTTCTTGGGCCTTCGCAGGAGAGCAGCAGTTTAACCGTGAGCCAGACAAAGATTGCTGTTAGATACACTAAGTTTGTTTCTGGATGTGAGCCATTCCTGAGGGTGTTTTTAGGAAAGCAGAGGATGTAAATACAGCCTCAGGCAAAGGTACAATCACAGACCGCTCAGCACTCATCAGCGCCTATTACTGTGTGATGGGCATGGGTAGATCCCAACAAGAGAGGTTGTTAGGAGCAGGATAACATCATCAAAATTGCTGATTGATTGATTGATTGCTGTGTGTCTTAATGCTCTCTGATCTGCAGCTTACATTTCCTGGAAGCAGAAAGATAATGACTCCTGTGTTGTTATGGATGCTTTTTCCACAAGGCTTCATTTGTCATTCTGGTTGAGAATGAGGCTATTTTAGTTACACATTTTTAATGGATTCTGGCAGCCTCTGTTTGTTGCTCTGTATTTGTTCACATTCCGCAGTTGCATTAAAGATTCAGCATGTTATGTTTGCAAAAGTCAGAACTTTTCTTCCCTGAATGATTTTAAGAATTCTATCCCTAAATATTGCTTTGCATTTGTACAGATGTGCCTACTACATTTTCTGCTGACTTGCTTTGAACAACCTGTTTATTTGGTCTATAGAAATGCAAACTTTCATCTTTGTTTTATATGATGAATAAGAAAGGAAAACTACATGTGACTATATGATTTCTCATTGCTTTGTTTTTTTCCTCCGTGGTAGCTTACGTTTGTTTCTGTACACATTTCCCTTTCTGCTCTGTATTGATTCTGACGTAACCCAACATGAAAATCGGATAGGAAATCGAAGCAGAATTTAGTGATTTTAAAGAGAGATAGTATCTGATTGAAGAAGTAGCACCATCAGTTAAATAAGAGTTAAAAATTAGTAATAATCGTGACTCATATGTTAGCAATATTGTCCCTTAGGGCTTCAACCACAGAGCAGTCCCACTTCCTTGCCACCCACACTTTTTCCCATTTTCTATACACATAAAGCAAAGGCAGGCACAGGATTGCAATTGTCAAGAGTTTGGTGGGAAACTCTAAAATATGAAGAGCATTAACTTGAGTCGTGGGACTTGCATTAACCTTTCTCCCCCCAAGTAATGCCTAGAGAAAAGCTGAATGGCTGTGCCAGTAACACAGGAAATCAGCTCCTAAGTCTGCCCCTCTCTCAGCTCCGAAATGTTCATCATGCAGATAATGTTTTTTCTTTAAGTTCAGCCTCAACTCGCCTCAGTTCAAAAGCAGCACATTGCTCTTGGCGAGAGCTCTGCAGGCTGTCCTCGGGGAGCTCCTGAAGGCATGTACTATGTTAATCCCGGCCTTACGGTACCGCGTTCATCGTAGCAAGCCTTAAAACTGACATCTCTGAAACCCTGCGCGTTTGGCATCTGGGTTGATAGGAAACACAGCCCCCAGAACGAGTCTGGTAAAAATGCTGTGTAACTTCACAGGATGCAGGGTCACATCATGTGGCCCGAGGTCCATCTGTCGCCGTGCTGTGACAAATGCAAACCATCTGGATTTAGCTTCATTCGAAGCGGTGTGAAATAAATATCTTACCAATGAATAAGGTTGCAAAAAGCAAACTGCAACAGGCAGGGTGAGAATTTCTGGTTAGCACTCCCTTTTTATTATTAATATGTCCACATCCAGCTCTTTGTCCCAGTTTCTCAACTGGATTTCAGCCCATGGTGGAGAATGGTGATGCAACTGTTTGTCTGTGCCCCAAAAACTGGGATGATATTAATCTAAAAAGTTGAAGCTGTCATTCATTGCAATGGTTGTGAAATTATTTTTTTTTTAGCAAGTAGAAATCATAGCGACAAATAAAAGAAGGTGCCAGGCTAAAAGTCAATACCAAATTCCTCCTTTTGCCCTGTAAAAGGCCACTGTCCAAGAATTTGGTCATTTTCTGCTGAGATTCTTCAAGCAGGACACATGGAGCTTGAATCATTTTGTCTAAATGTGTTGTGTGCTCGTCTCTGTGCCTCACACTCCCCTGGTGAGGCTCCTCCTGCCATGCTCCTGGGTGTTCTCCATTACCTCTATAACCGATGAGGCTTGAACCACAGAGTAAGGTAGAGGCAGTTTATTATCCTTTTATTTGTTCTTGTTTATAGAAAGGCATTTGCCCCCAGCCACACTAACACTTGGATGTCGTATTTTTCTTCTGTTTCTCAGAGATGCCTTAACGAAAATGAAAGATGTTTATATCAAGAACCCACAGATGGGAGATGCAGCGAGTGTGGACCAGAGATTAGCAGAACTTGGACAGAACATTGAAAAGTTACGATTAGAAGTTCAGAAGTTTGAGGTACGGGAAGAGACATTTCCATTAAAAGTAGCTTGGTGCATGCTCAGTTTTAAGCAGGTGCTTTGTTGCTTTTCCAGATGTATTGATGCATTTTCTTACTGCCTATGGGTAAGGGCCACTTAACCACTTGCATTAATTGAGATCTTTGAGCCTGTGTATGTAACAGGAATATGCACCATCTCTTGTGACTGTCAGCTAATGGTCCTGCTGTGTAATTTGCCACAGAAACAAATTGTGTGAAGTGGAGGATAAGACCAAATGTAGTGCTCTCTGGACTGCCCAGAGGGGTTCAGTGCTTATTTAATTAAAAAAATTGAAACATCACCTTACAGATGTCTGTGGAAAATCAGAGGAACGTAAATGTACCATTTATAGTCTAACAACAAGACAGAAACCATCAGATTAAAAATGCTTTGAGGAAAAGGCAGTCCTTGACAGGAAGCTTCTTAGAGATACAGAATCCCGAGTATAAGGAATATTTGGAAAATATGAAGTCATTATAGTTACAGCAGAAGGATTATAGGGCTGAGGAAAGACTTCTTTCTCTAAGTCATCTATACAGATACAGCCTGTTCATTTTTGATGTTTCTGATCCATTATCCATTTGAAAATCACTGGCTCTTTCTTTCTCCCCACCTTTAGTCCTCTTGCATTCAGCAGTCGCTGTGATTGCTGTGTTTCTGGTGTTACTGAGACTGCTATACCTGTTGTTAAGTGCTTCTCTTGGGCCATGGTGTTTTCAGCACACGGTGTCAAAAAAGAATCAAGTTTTCAGTGTGTTTTTTGGCAAGACCGGTATATTTAATATACACTTAACATACAGACTCTATTCCCCGTGACTGCGACCCAAGGGAAAATGTACACGTGCTTACAAACTGGTTTTAGTTCCATAGTCTGAATGTCAGATATGACACATCAGAGTAAAAGCCACATGCATACCCTTGCTAGTCGAAGCGTGAGAGATGCGTGAGCCTGCTTTCCCCTGGCAGGGCTGGCTGGCCGAGGTGGAGGGCAGGTTACCCATGCGGACTGAGCAGGCTCGGCGGCAGAGCGGACTGTACGAAGCCCAGAACACGTCAGCAGTGAACAGCTGCGCGCAGGACCGGGAGAGGTACAGTATCTGTACAGAGCTGTCCTGTTCAGCCTGATGGTGCCACTCACTTCCCTGAGCTTATTCATCAGGAAAACTGTAGCTCTGTGGCATTCAGAAAATTATTCTGTAACCAGACTAAAGGCAGGCACTCCGTGAAGTGTTTCTCATACTGATTTTTATTAACATAAGGAAGATCCTAGCTTTAAGAGCTGCTTTTCTGAATATGATGGAATGTGTGATAGCCCCTCTAGCCCCTGTACTCACTGCTGTGAAGGTGTGTGAGCATTTTACAGCTTTTGATGGGAAAAAATGACTGGTCTCACCCAGTGTGTTGTGACAGCAGCTAGTGTAACAGCCGTTTCTGAGCATGCCCTGGAACTGCTGAGCTGCTCCGGCGCATCTTCCCTCAAGTGTCTAGGAATCAAGTAATTCTCTTTGCTCCCGAGACTGCTCGCTATAGTTGCTGTGTATTTTCCTCTCTTGAGCAGCCCGGATGGCAGTTACACAGAAGAGCAAAGTCAGGAGACTGAGATGAAAGTACCTGCAACGGATTTTGATGATGAATTTGATGATGAAGAACCACTACCCACCATAGGAACATGTAAAGCGCTCTATACATTTGAAGGTAGGAGTCAAACTTGACTCTCATTTCACTTACTGTTTTGTTTAGTTCATATGCCAAGGACAAGTGGGAAACCTTCATTTAACCCCTGCAGCGTTTAAATAGACAAAGGATGAGTGGGGCTTTGGCATGATTCTGTTTTGTCGAGAGCACTGAGGCAGTGACTTGTCTCCCATTGTGCATAGACTCTGCAAGAAGAAACAAAACAAAACTCTGATGTCAGATTCCTATTCATCTGGTTGTTCGTGTGCCCGCTGTTGTCTCCAGAATAGCATGTTCTTGTTCATGCTGCTAGTGATGCAATGAACGATGCCTCAGCACCTTGTCCGAGCGCGCCCTGCACACTCCCCGCTGCATCTGTGTTCCTGTGGTGCAGGACAGGCTAAAGTCCATGTTACTGTGTCTTTCAGGTCAGAATGAAGGAACAATTTCTGTAGCAGAAGGAGAAATGCTCTATGTAATAGAAGAAGACAAAGGTGACGGGTGGACACGAATCCGAAGGAACGAAGATGAGGAGGGCTATGTCCCTACGTCGTATGTTGAAGTCTATTTGGACAAAAATGCCAAAGGTGCTATGACTTATATTTAATACTATTACTATTACTTTATTTGCTTTCACAGAGATATCCAAGCCTGCAGCTGCTCTGTG
Organism: Pterocles gutturalis; assembly: GCF_000699245.1. NCBI lineage: Eukaryota > Metazoa > Chordata > Aves > Pterocliformes > Pteroclidae > Pterocles > Pterocles gutturalis. Next base: position 85,951 of record NW_010130332.1, read on the forward strand.
TTGCAGATGGAGCCTTTTAAAAGTCTGTACAGTGCCACAAAGTGCATTATTTCATATGTGGACTAATATGACTTGCTGTACTGCAAAATGTGCTTTTTATTGATCAGAGAAGGACAGCGTGGTAGCCTGTAAAACCAGAGGGGAAATGCAGCGAGACGGTGCTTGTTGGACTGTCCGGGCTGTTGCCCCCCCGACTCAGTGCAGGAAACACAAAGGCATTTGGGGTGATACGGGCACTCCTCAGATACCCAGGTGACATCTCAGACACACACACAAGTCAGCTGTTTGTCCCAGACTGATTCAGTGGAATGTTATATAGGAAATATTTAGCCTGCTGTTTCGTGTCTCAGTGTGGCAGCTTGTCAGAGCCGAATGTGTTCTGTGGACTTTTTGGATTGAAACCTGGTCGTCAGTTAGTCAGTGTGGTTGGAAGGGGAAGGAGAGATCTTGCCGAAACCTGTCTGGACAGCACTCTGTGGTCCTCCACAAATTGGCAAAACATTAAGAAAAAGAAAGATCCTCTGTTCTTTCCCACCTTGATACATTTCATAAAATGCTCTTTTGGGTGTATTTGCTGTTTCAGATGAAATACAGTTATTAAACCATAACTAATGGTTTAATCTTTTGCTCACCCACGATCAATGGAGATGTTCAGAGTTTAGACTCCACAATCTTCTGTTTCTTTGTTGCTTTGACTCCTCACCAATAGATGTGTTGTGTAAGCAAGCCAGGGGAATCCTGGCTAGAATATCTGCTATGAGCACCTGGTGATGTAATGCACCAAGAAATCAAAATGTTTTTATCCTGTCTCAAATCAGGATGTGTTGGAAGTCCACTGTTAAATAATTTGTGTTTTTTCAGTCACTTAATCCTTCAGATTGTTGCTGTGTTTCCTAGACTTGAGAGTTCTTGGTGTGAAGCAAGCTGCCTCATCCAATTTGAAAGAAAACAGAAACATTCTCATTGGGATTTATGAGCAGGAGGCAGAGAGTAGGACTGGCCCTGGCCCTGGTCAGCTCACTGTCTTGGGCTCAGGATGAAACAGTGCAGTGCCTTGTCTGCTGCACGTGGAAGTCTGGGGTCTTGTGTTCTTTTGCTGTAATATGGTAGTTTTGTGTTTGTGTTGGCAAATACAGGGTCAGTTGAGGTGCAAAAGAGTGCAAACTGCTCAGCCCCTCTGTCCACTTTCATTAACCTTTAAAAAAGGAATTGTAGGTTTTCCTTCACACTCAGATCAAGGCAGAAAGCACAGAACGGCAGATCCCATCTCCTATCCCTCTGTTCTCTTTCACAGAGACTGACAGCTTTGTGTGTGGCAATAGTTGAAAGCGACATTATTATTCTGCTGGAAAATTTGTTGTTCAGCAGCGTAGGCTGCTTGAAACAGCCAAGCTGGCATGGCATCTAGACCTGTCGTAAGGAACAAGCGTGGCTGTCCTGCCCCGGGACATGCAGCGTGGGTCACGTCAGTGGAACGACAGCAAATCACCTGGTTACGAGCAGAGAGCAGGTTGGATGGGAAGGGAAGCAAAGTGTCTGTCTGGGGTTTAATTTGCCCTTCTGGAGAGAATATTGTAGGAGTACTGCAATACCAGGAGATGGTATTAGTATGTAAATGGCATTCTGTATGTTACAGGATGGTGTGGAATGATTGTAGAACAGGGTCTGCTCTGGGAGTGAAGGCTGGTACAGTTGCAGCACTTCTGGAGGGTTTCTGATCCTTTCGAGTTTCTCCATTCATTTTCCTGCACTTCAGGAACAAAATCAAATGTACCTGTGAATATCTAATGTAAAGGAACTATACTATTTACCTCTTTTATTTCTTAATTCTCTGGTTAAAAAGAAAAGCTAAAAGAGAACTTTCCATAAAACGTTCCAGACACAATATAAGGATTTGGGGGAAGTGCTACTGTCTTTAAAAGACAAACTTTGTTGCAAGCTGAAAATTTCTCATTTCATTTTAAACATTAGCAGAAATGACTTTATTCAATCCTTGAAA
>NW_010130332.1:87961-116151 GCF_000699245.1 Pterocles gutturalis
CCCTGTAAATACCAAAGCATTTACAAACTTCGGTAGTTCTTTCCTGTTTTTTTGGAAGGAAGCCTGAGCAGCTGGTACGTCTGAAGGTCAGCTGGGTGCAGGGTGGGAGCACCAGTGCTGGGTCCCTCTGTGGCTCTCGTAGCCAGGGCGTACCTGCCTGACCAGGCTGTGCCTGTGTCCTCAGCTGCAGGCACCAGCTGCTCGCTGCTTTCTGAAAAGCTGCTTGGCAGCTGGCGAGCTTTTTCGGTCAGCCGAAGCCTGTGCTGTGCGGGCTCTGCTGCCCAGGCTGAGATGAACAGGACAGGTAAGTCGTGTGCTGCAGCCGCCCTCCCAGCCGCAGCCCCCACGGGGGCCAAGCCAGGTCTGCGTGCTCCTGCAGGTCCCTGTGCGAGGGCTGTTTGGAAAGTTTACATGGTCCCTCCGCTCAGAGGGTGTTAGCAAACCCATCACAAAAAAGAACAGTAATGTCTATATTGTTTTGCCTTTTTTTTTTTTTCCAGATGTGTACAAATCACTTCAGAAAATCTCTGAGTAGGTTTGCATAGGCCTGTTCACCTTTTATTCTGCTGGTTTGCTGCTACGGTTGTTTTAAGAGCTCTGTTTCAGAAGGTTTTCTTTAGAAGAGATGATGCACGTGTCATATCTCCAGCAGTGACAGACTCTGTTAGGTACCGCTCGCTCAGCTGACGCGTGTATAAATTCACCTCTTGAAATTTGAACGTGCTGGCCCGACTGTGTGGATTTAGTTGTAAACAACATTATTGTCCTTCCTGATATAAAGGAGAGCCAACACGGTTTGTGATGCATACAGGAAGCTATTGTAAAATGCTAAAAACCATCCAGACTAAGAATTGATGTGAACTCCTGTTTTGGGGCTTACGCCAGCCTCCAGCTGCCAGGGGATGGAGAAGAGAACTCCTCTGTGCACCCGCGGGCATAGCTGCTCGCAGGGCTGCTCTGCGCTGGCAGGTGTCTGGTGCTGAAAAGTGTCGAATACAGGAACTAGACATGTGGGTGAACGTGGTACCTCATCATCTTCTTGGGAACAAAACCATCTTTCATGGAGAAATGTTGTGAAATGGTGAGATACACAAAAGAACTTGCAGGAAATAACCAGCTTTGTGTTAACACTGCACCCAGTGACCATGCCACTGGCTGCTTGGGTGACATGCGAGTAATAGAGGCTGTGTTGTGAAGTTAAGCTTCGTGATAAAAAATTGTAGAGCCACGAGCTGGTGAGCATTTCGGCTCCTTTGCCGCTGTGGGTCTGTTCCTCCTCACCCCAGGGATACAGTAAATCCTTCTAGCCAGCTCTGCGTTCCCGGTGTTGCAGCTCTGCTGATTGCTGTAACCATGGTGCAGAGCCTCGACTTAGATATAAACACATAGGTAAAAGTTAACCGTTGCTGATGCACTTTTTATCTAGGTTATATCTGATTATTTAATGCTTGCCAAATTATTTAGGAAACAGTAATTATAAACTGGACTGTGTCTTTTAAAAAATCCTTTTGTTGAGTATTTGCCCCTTAGTTCTCCCAGTATAAAAAAAAAAAAAATTGTATATAACATAACTTAAAAACTAAAGTTACTTGAATTTGAATTGTTTTTATCCTCTTATATGTATGAATATAAATGGGTTTATAGGCTGTTCTTCTGCTTAACCTAGCTGGTGTTGGGATAACTGCTCAGTCCCCCTGTGCTGATGAGCATTTTGGTTACTCAGCTGCCTGCACCTGGTTGGAGTTGCGTAGAAACTTTGTTTTGTGTTACGGTTTGTTAAATCTGGCCAGTGTGGTTGTTTCGTTTCTATTCTTATTTTTTAAAGAATCGTCATCTGTCAGGAATCTCTTTGTAGCTTGATGTACCATGGTGTCTTCTTCTAATAAACATTATATTTTCTCATTCCTGTGAGGTTTTTTTTTTAATGGTTCATTTCAGTTTAACTTTACTAAGGGAAAGCAAATGGGCAGGAGCTGCTTTTCACCTTTTTCCCACACTGAGTACAAATGCAATTCCTTTTCCGGAAAAATAGTTTATGGATCTGTGACAATTTTTTCATGCTGTTGTTTGGAGTTTTTTCTTTTACCGAAGGGGGTGCAAAGGAGATCGGAAGGTTCCTCTGCTCTCTCCAATGCGAGGGAGGTTTGGACTCGTCCTGTATTCCCTTGGATACAGCAGACTCTCTGGCCAAATCACACTTTTGGAGTGTAGCTTCCTTTGGCCACAGAGAAAACTCACCCTTGGCCAGAAGTCTGTGGGTACCTGAATGTGACACAGGATGGGCTGGAGGCTGAGCCTGCTTTCACTCACCTGATTGTTTCTGCACTTCCCTTGAGAATGTCGGGTCTCTGCAGCCTGTCCTGGAAAGGGAGCTCGTCTGGATTCGTCTGCAGAATTCTTTTGTGTTCTAGCGTCCTGTTGTTATTCCGCAGTATCAGCCAGGGTCCCTGGAGCTGTCACTTGAACACTCCCGTGCAGACTGAGTATTCAAAAGCCGTCTGTGTTCTCTGTTGCACTAAGAAAGTGCTGGCAGCATCCTGCTCCAGAGCTTTACATCCTGCTCCCAGAGGGGAGCCGTGTCCCAGGGAAGCCCATTCCCAGGCCGGAGAGAAGGGCTGAGGGTGGAGGGTTACTGGCTGAGGGCTGGCAGGTATGCCTGAGTTCGGAGCGTTCCTTAGCTGCTTGTAGCCGGGTAGATGCTTGGATGTTGCATTTCCTTTAAACTCCTGCAGGCAGTGCTACTCTGAAGGGATCCCGTTTTCCCCAGCCTCTTTCTAATCCAGTCTCTTTCTTTTTGTCTTTCTTATGTTTTAGATTCCTAAAGGTGTTTGTGCTGGTGCAAGAACCTCGGGGCGAGCTTGTCACAGAAGGAGAAACAAAATGGTCTGTTTACCCTGCAGGCAGTTAAAACACACCCACGGAAAACCAGACTCCCAGTCTTGTCTGGAGTTCCCACTTGAAAAATTCAGACCTAAATTCATCCCAGTACCATTCAGACGCTTGCTCTTTGTCACGGCATGCTACTTGTGGCTCAGATTAACTCACCAGCCTCTCCCACTCTCCCGCCAGCTTGGCACAGCCCCTCTGTAAAACATAACCAACACTTTCCCCCCACCCAGCTCCTCCCAACACCGGTCAAAGAACCACTGGCTGCCCTTTGCAGAGGGTAACCAGAGTCCCCAAGCATGTCCTGGTCTGTCGTCTGTCCTCTTGTGTCCCTCAGTCCATCTGAATGTCCGCCCTGGTCCATCCGCATTTCACACGGTGCCTCCAGTGCTGATCTGCAGGTCGTCCCGTCGGTGGCGTGGAAGGAGGCACATCCCCGCGGAGAGCCTCCCCGGGAGCAGTGTTACAGGACTGGGCTCTGGATTTGCGGATATTCAATTTGACCCATACGCACTATTCAATATTCTGCTTTCCCCAAAAAGTCACTAATCCTTGTCAGCCTTTTTTTTTTTTTTTTAATCTAGGCTGATGCTCATTCCAAGTATTAAATCCCCATGACCTTGCTGTTTCCTGAAAGGCTTCACGCTCACGTATGTACGCTTGCTTCCCTGCTTCTTCCCTCTGGCCCCTCCTCTTTATCCCCCCTCCTCTCTCTCTCTCACACACAGACACACACACACAGACACACAAACACAGACACTGGCATTTTGGTTTGAAGCCCCATTTTGCTGGTCACAGAGACCTCCGTTTTGCTCTCGTTTCAGTCTGCATGCTCGCCCTGTTGCCTTGCCTGCACCCACCTTCCTGAGGGTCACGTTGTTTTGTGGCTCGTTGTCGTTAATCTCTTTGCAGTTTTCTTTTGTTGGTTTGTTTTCAGCATTTCAGACCTGCCTTCTCCTTTTTTGCATGACCTCTTGTGCGTTCTCATCAGTTCATGTTCGAATAACAGAATTTTTTTAGAAAAAAATAAAAGAGAAAAGAAACTACACTCTATTTCGTTCTCCCGCCTTGTCATGGACTGGACCCTGACCCAGAAGCCAGACAGGATTTGTGACTTATTGACCAGCCATCCTGTTCTCACGCGGTTTTATTTGAAGCAGAAGTAGCGTGATAAGTGATGCTGCACCTTATCGTGCCACGCAGCGGAGAGAGCGCAGGAGTATCTCCAGACACCCATGATCTGGACCTCAACTGCCTACGAAATGTCAATTGTGTCCTGATCGTCTACGTTGTAACTGTTGGTTTCCCCTGAGTCTTTGCCATTGCCAGGATTTCCCAATCATCTTGGACATGTTTGAACCCTGTAAGAGTCAGTTGCTACTTAATAAACTAGCTCCTGATTTACTCCTAGACCAGCACATCATTTGGGGAGATCCACCTCAGCATCTTTTTTAAAATCCCCAGAATTGGAGAAAATTGACGTGGAAACCAATACAGGCTGTGACCCTAGAATGAAAGCCCTCGGGTTTAGTCTGCAGACAGACGTGTGTGTTGTTTTGCTGCTTGCTGGGCTTTTGTGCAGGGGCAGCGTACAGAACCGTGGCCGAGAATCAGATCCTCTCCGTGCTGGGGAGTGCCTGGGCCGTCCCCATGCAGGATGAGGCAATTTCTGAGTAGTTACACGTTGTGTTCCTAACTCTGTCCTTTTCCATTCAAGACACCAACGTTTATTTTTAACAGCACAAAGTCCCTCAGTCCTACAGTCTGTACTGTAGCCGTTGTATTTTGGTGCTCAGCACCACAAGCATCAACCAGCAGAAGGTTAATGGTTTTTAATCGAATTCCAGGGGCTCAGGAGCCTGCCCCGAGCGCAGGCGCTGCCAGTGCTGAGGCTGTTCGGCTGCAGCGTCAGCGGCATCAGAAGGCTCACAGTCTGTTAAACCGCCATCCTCCTCCGTGCTGCTACAGTGGGCGCTTCCCGGGGTAGATCCACGAGCCTCCGAGAGCAGGATGCGACCCGCAGGGTCGGCACTTGTGGCTTTGTCCACAGATCTGTGCCGAGGCTTTGCTGCGCTGCCCGGCCGGCATCCATCTGTCAGGGGATCTGAAGGGTTAAGCGGTTCACAGGTGTGCAAAAACATCTTTAAAATCTTTTTAGCTGCAGTATTTTTATTCTCGTGTCCAATGCACTGTTGAATCAGCAGCTAGAAGAAGTCATTTTCACCTCGTTGTGCCATCTGTGTAAAAATTAGAGAAAAGTTTGCGTTTATGTATTTAATCTAGGTGGACAGTATATTATTGTCAGCCTCTGCGGAACATTTGCAATGTCTGTGTTGCTGAACAGCGCTTTAGAAGGAGCATTAGCTTTAGCTGACTGATTTTCCTCAAAAGTTTTATTAAAAGACTGTGTCTGGAGTTTTTATAAACTTGGCAACTAGTCCCCCAAGCCCGGATCTTAAAACTTACTGCCCAAAAAAAATAGCAACAGTCACGTAGCCTACGAATGTTTATTCCGCTGCCTTCATTCAGGGTAACAAATGGTAATTTTTGTAGAATTTGCCTTTTGCAAAATCTGAAGGACTAAATCTGTGACTGGTTTATAAAAACTCTGCTTGAATTTACTGATCTCGCCCAGAGCGTGGACTGTACATCCTACGAAATCTCCCTTTCCCCAGCGAAAGTCTCTAATGCCCTTTCTTACCACCTGTAAATAGAGAAGAAACATATTTACCGATACCGAGAGCTGTGTTTAATGCTGAGTATTTTTCAGAAGTTCATTTAGTTTGATGCATATTGTTCTTTGTTTCTTGTTTTCCTGCCCGAAGTGTCAAAAGACCTAAAAGAAGCCAAATTCTATTTTAACATGACGATGTCGAGCACTTTTTTACTTGTGTGTGTGTGTGTGTGAGCACTGATCTCTGGCGTTCGGTGGCCTCAGTGTTGTGATCCCATTGCCGGTGTTCCAGGTCCTGGTGTTGCCCGTTCATTTCTGGAGACAGAATTCAACCCAATAAAGTGCTTCCATTTGAAAGCGAATATTGACCTTGTAACAGTGAAAGGAAAGTCATCTGCATATTTAAATAAACATTTAATTCCAGAAATACTGTTTCACTGGACCCTCTTGATCACCCAGAGCAGCAGAATGGTTTTGTCGCTTCTTTCCCATCCAAGGCCGTCGCTGTGCTGGGGCAGAGCTCTCTGGTGTCCCCAGGCACCGCGGGTGAGCTTTCTGCCTTCCCGCAACCATCTCCAGCTGGGACTGGACTGGCGGGTTCAGCTGCGGTAAATGTCACAGCCTGGAACTCCCCACAGCTGCTCGTACTCCCCATTGTTCCCCTCAACAAGGGCGTGGGTTTGGGTCTCGCCTCCAGCCGCACCGCATACAGGGAATGAGCAGAAAGAGCCTGTTCCAGGCAGTGCCTGTGCCTGGCTGCTGGGGCAGAGGAGCGGTGACACATTCTCACGGTACTTGGATTTTTGTTTCTTTTCTTATATCATTTCATAGTGGCATTTACCGCTGTTTGGAGGATTCATTTGGCTCTGGCTGTGCCTTTGAGCGGCTGTCCCACATAGCTCGTGCCCATCAGGTCACTCTGAGACACAATTTTATCAGATTTTTACCTTTCCAGCTGGCACTGGAGAGACTGAAGGGGTTGGGGTTTTTTATGGGGTTGAGGAGAAGGAAAACGGCCCTGTCCTCTTTGGAGTCATGGTGTACTTGGGACGGGCGGGTGGTTCTGGTCACGAGAACTGGAAACCTGGGGAAAATACCCCCTCTCCCAGCGCTGCACCGTGTAACGCCCGTGGGGATGCTTTGATTTATCTGGGAATCCTGGCAGATGGCTTTGACACCGATTGTTTGCACATTGAACCTGCTGGCAGGTAACTCGTGTGCACGTGCACGGGTGAACGTGCAGATCTGTGAAGCACAGCAATGTTTGCCTTCAGTGAATGATCTGGAAACCAGACGCGTTTCTGCAAGTCTGGGTGGGGTATTTACAGTTCTGTTGGATGGTGCCGGGCTGGCGATTCGTGTCTCTGTAGCTGGGACAAACCCTGAGCAGCCTTTGTGCAGCTTCTCTGTCATCTCCGGGTCCAGTTCGGTGGAAGTGGCCTCATGCAGGAGCCATGAGGATTTGCAGTTGTGCAGCTCGTAGCAGGTGACACCTGACCGGTAATTTCAATTGAAGCGGCTGTAGAAAGATTTTTTTCCTAGGGTCCAGTTTCTACTTTATTTTTTTTTTAAGCAAGTTTCAGGTTTTCTTTGCCAGCGCTAATTAACATCCCTGTCTATTCAGGACAAATCTGTTTATGAACAGTCAGCTCATCTTTGTGTTTTTGGGGAACGATGAATAGGAGGGGGGGTCTGCCCGGCTCAAACTTTGGTTTGTCTTTAACAGTATCAGCACTGCTCACCTTACACAGAAACAGCACGAGCACGTGGGAGTGAAGCCGGACACTGCAGCTGAGCTGAGCAATAACCAGGAAGAAAATAAACCGAGCTTTACCTGTGCCGGCTGTGTCACAGCGTTCGGGATGCTGCGGACTGTGGCCATCCCGGGGCGGGGGCGTGTGCCATGGGCACCGGTGGGATACAGGGCGGCTGCGGCTGCGTGAGCGAGCCCTCGCGGAGGTGAAGGTGTGGGGTACGCGTGCCTGCATCCCAAGGGATGAGCTGTTTCCCCTTTCCGTGGGCTGAGATGTGACACAGCAGGAGCACGGGGCAGAGAGTGCGGCGTATTTGTTGTCTGTATCCAAATGATCTGTTTGTGGGGCCGTGGTCTGGGCAGGAGAGGAGCCAAGGGAAGAGGAGCAGCGCCAGAAACTGAACTCTCCCCAGCGCTCCCGGAAGACCGGGGGAAGGAGCAGATAATCTGAACAGGGAGGTGAGCTCCATCAGTCTGATGGTTCTTTCATCTCCCCCTTTTTTGCAATCAGCAAGGGACCTGATAAGGGGAAAATGAAGCGATTTGCAAAAAGAACCGATACGAGTTGAGCCAAACATGCAGCTTCCACTGGCGATGGGTCCCAGAGCTGCGTCTGAGCCGCGTGCTCAGAAATCCCGCAGCTGCCTACTGGGGGAGCTGGAGAAATCAGGGCTGCCGCCAGATTGCAAATGAAATATAGATGCAGAGCAAAGCTTGGAGTGTTCTAACGGACAGAGGGTAACAAAAAGTACAACTATGGGTTTGCCAGAGCAGCACTAGAGCCGTCTGTCTAGACACTGAATAATCCCCTCTCTCGGGGAGGGTGTTTGTTAACGTCTCCTGGAACATTTTGAGCTGTTCTGCGTTGCTGAGGTGATGGGTTTGTTTGTGAGATGCAAGTTTTTGACGGTTGACTTCAAGTTGATAAAGAACAAGCTGCACGTTCTTATTAACCCACCTCCAGCTCCATTTCTTTGGGTGTTCCAGGCGGTGTCATCCACCAACGGTTCTGGTCCGCTTGCCCCTCGGGCAGCGCTCGTATCACCCACCTGCTTTAGCAGCTCTGTTAAATCATGGTGACACAATGTGGTGACAGGCTGGCACAAGCGCAGGGCTCCCTGGGGCCTCGGCAGCAACGCTGCTCTCACACAAATGTTACCAGGGAAGTGGATTAGATGAGTAACGACATCTCCAGCCCGACAGAAAACCCTTCTAGAAACCCAGAGCAAATCAATGAAACTTCAGCCACTTCCCTTGCACGTTGCTTTCACAGTGATGATAGTCACAAGTAGCACCAGCTTCCGACACGGGCTTTCCGAGAGCAGCTCCGCTGGAGCGGGTCGATGGAATGCGCAGAGGACATCGCTGTGAAAGCAGAGGGAAAGGAGCAGGCGCCCTCCTCTGAACGAGTGCAGAATGATTTACTGGACTTGGGCTACCCAAGCTCGCCGCTGCTCTGCAGCATCTGTTCCTGCACGGCTTCTCAGCAGCAGGAACTTGGGATTTTTAAATTTAAATTTTTTTGCTTCACTAACCCTGTAAACTCCCCTGGAAGTGTCGGACCCTCTGGCCCCGCGCAGCAGGCAGTGAGTCGTGCGAGGTGTTGAATGCACATGTATTTATTGTAACACATTCTCAGCACAAAGTGTAACACTGAAGCATGGGAGTGTTATGACGATCTGTACAGCATCCTCTGAACGGCACGGACAACGCAGACATGCAGCCCCACGGGCTCTGCAGCGGGTTCGAAGGTGGCTGCAGTGGCTAACAGAGACAGCTGAAAACAACGGGAAATCCCAACAGTGGCTCATTCCCTGACCTCCCCTCGGGCCTGGCTATGTACAAGCAGGATACTGAAATGAACACGCTGAACCTTCTACAGACGCTTTTTAAAGAAGCTGCTGTTTGCAGCAAACATTTGGTCTAAAACAAAACTGAAGGCCGCATTCTTTCCAAACACTCCTGTCCCTCACCCTTCCCCACTTGCTAAGTTAAAGAAGAGCCTTTCCTTCCCCCCCCTCTCTCTTTTACGTGAGCGGCCAGGAGGTCCCAGCCCCAGGCTGAGTCTGGTACCAGCAAGGCCAGGCTCAGTGCTGTGGCATCGCTGGGGTCCCAGCACCATGAACACACAGTTTGGTTCCTCTGCCCATGAGGGGCCACCTCTCGCTTGCAGAGATTTCCCTGAACTGCAGTGGAACGCTTGCAGAGATTTCCCTGCTGCCTTCCTGCTTCAGAAGACGAAGAACTGTTAAGAGCAGCTCTGCTGAGAACAGGGGTGTTCAGCCTGTTTTGTCTTCACGCCTCTCCCCTGCCCGCTACCGGCTGCTCCTTCGTTGCGTTGGTGGGAGCAGATTGGGGAGCAAGTTATTTCTGTTCATTAAATGAGCCACTGTGCACACAAACGACATCTGTGGCGAGAAGCTGGAATGACCTCAGCACACAGGTGGGGGCTTGTTTGCAGAAAGCAGCTTCTTCCCTAAAAGCTGCTGCAGGAGCCTGGGGCCGGCTCAGCCAGGCTGTCCCAGCTCTGAATGACTGCCCGGGCCAGGGGGACCCCTCTGAACGGGCTCTGAGCAGCTCCTCCTCGTCCCTCACGCCCCCTTTGCTTCCCCTGATGTGGGGAGAGATCGTGGCTTACAGCAGGGTCGGGCTGAGGACGGGGTCATGAACCAAGAGTCCTTAAGTCTGATCAAAGCTGTCCTGGGTCCCGCTCTGACAACGCTGCTCCTGTGCACCCCTGTGAGCTGACCCCCAAAAGCTGCGGCCCAGAGCTACCAAGCTGCCCAGAGCTTTACGCCCCCTTTGCTTCCCCTGATGTGGGGAGAGATCGTGGCTTACAGCAGGGTCGGGCTGAGGACGGGGTCATGAACCAAGAGTCCTTAAGTCTGATCAAAGCTGTCCTGGGTCCCGCTCTGACAACGCTGCTCCTGTGCACCCCTGTGAGCTGACCCCCAAAAGCTGCGGCCCAGAGCTACCAAGCTGCCCAGAGCTTTAGCAGAAAGAGGACGGAGGGAGCCATGGGGAAGGACTCATCTGCCAGCTTTCTTCTCTGAAAAGGTGCTAAACATATGAAATCGGATACAAGGAGAAAAAAAAAATCTGCAGGAAGGTGTGGCTTTAGGGACTAGGGGAGAAAGAAAGCGCCTCTTTCAAAATTTCTTAGTTGATTGCAAGTGAATTTGCAGGAATTAGAAAAAGAGCAAAACTAGGAAGTTGTGAGAGCTGTGCCCCACCAGCACAAAACTCCCAGGAGACCATGTGGCTATAGTCAGCTTCAAATAACAGGTTTCTCTAGTTGCAACGCTGCTCGCTGGAAACATAAATAATGTTTCATTATCTTTATACATTTGAGTTAAAAAGAAAAGTGCCAAAAGCAAAACCTGCAAAGGAGCAGACTCAGTTCACTGGGGGCAAGCGGGGAGTGCTGATTTCTTGTAAGCAAACGAAAGGGAGAGAGCTCGGGCCACACCGTGTCCCGGTGAAGTCTGGCTGCAGTCTCGCTCCCCAGCTTTACCCAGAGATCAGCTACAGAGAAGCTGCTCTTCTCCCAGTCGTGCCCAGCACCACCCCGCGATTCAAAGCCACACAAAAGGACGGTGGAGGAAACCTGCCTTCCCCAGAAGTGGTGACGGGAGCTGCACACACCTTTGAGTACCAGACAATGGAAGAGGTTTGACTCCTCGGGATTCCCCAGCCTTCTAACCCCACACCGACGTATCTGTGCCATACCTTCCCTGCCCCATCCCGCACAGATCACACCACTCGCGTCTCCGCTTCAATCTTCTGCTCCCCATGTAGGTTTTCCAGTTCTTGGACCTGGGCCACGTTCTGTCTGATGGCAATCTCTGGGCCCCCTCCATACAGTGTGCTTAAATAAATCCACGTCTCCTCCGAAATCTGCCCGTAGTCGGCACCTGAGAAGGACACAGCAGCGGTCAGATGTGCAGCCAGCAGGCGTGGCCCTGTGCAGCCCTCGGAGGAAAAGGCTGGTGCCTCACACCACGAGGACGTCCTCCTCTCCAGCCACCTCCCCCTGCTCACCCCCAGGAAGAGCGAGGCACAAGGGGTCCCTGCGGCTGCACAGTCCCGACCCCCCAAAGCCCCCACCCCAGGGACTGAAACCAGTGGCACGGTCCCCTTCGCCTTCTCGGAACGCTACCCGACAGCGAGCGCCAGCCTTACCCTGCTTCACTTGCACGTGGCCGCCGGCTTTGGTGAGGGCGATCTTGCTGTTGTCAATGGGTCCGGGTGGCTCTGGAAGAGAAGAACACGTCACAAACCATCCTGCTTCCCACATTGCCACCAATTCAGCTTATTTCCCGAGCTCGTTCTCTTGTTATTTCTGCCCTGCCCATGGGGACCTGCAGGCAGTCTGAGCGGCTGGTGTCTGAGCTCCCTTCAGCCTCAAGTCACAGCAGTGGGGTGCAGCGCTCGCGGAGGAGATGCCCCTGGGAAATGCACTTGTTTCCATGCTGCCTCTCAGCCCCACAGATTCCAGAGGTCTCCAGCTTCTTACCGTTATCCTTCCCCTTGACAAAGGCTTCCCACTCGCGGAACCACTGCATGCTGATACAGTAGATGACGCTCGGAGACTCCTCTGCCTGGAAAGCCTTGTTCAGCTGAGAGAGCAGAGGAGAGACATGCAGGAAGGGTTTAGTGACTTCTGAGATCTGGGGAGCCCCTTCTGTTAACAGTAAGGCTGCCTTGCCCTTCTTCAGAACATCCCCAGGGAATTCTAACACCTTCCTCACAACCTGCTCCTGCTCACTACAGCAGGCAGGAGACTAGGATGGTTTCAAACTTCACGTCTGCGTGCGGCCACACACGGCGTTATCGTGTTCCAGCTGCCCCTCCCCGTGCCACCAGCACTGCCAAACCCCAAGATCAATCTCCTGGTCATGCTGTTCTGGAAAACAGGGGAAGAGTTTCCCGCTGTCTGTTGTGGGTCTCTGTTTCCCACCTCTGCCCTTTGCCAGATGCCTCCCATACGAACCTTGATGAAGGTGTCGATTTCAATTCTCCTCCGTTTGGCCAGGGCTTCGATCTCCACTTGGCAAATGGAGCACACGTACAGATGGTTCACAGCAGGGCCGCCCCCGAACCTGAGCACAGGAAGAGAGGGAGGGGAATGGAGAACTGCCAGAGAACAGAAATGCTTCCCTGCTCTGAATCCTACGGAGATGGATTTTTATACTGCTACAGACGCTGGTGAAGGAGGTGCAACTGCAGCTGTTTTCTGAATGGAGAGCACTGCCTTTACTCAGCATAGTGACAGCCACAATATTGCTCAGGGACAATGCACTGCTAAAACTTTTTGGTTTAGATTAGGAAGCTCTACTAAATGCAAGTCTTTGCCAGTCCATACCGAGTACTGTGTACCTTTAAGGTGCCCTGGGAAGGGATCATGTCTTAGTCACTGCCCGAGGTATGAAACAAAAACCAAAACTCATTGGGAGGAAGAATGAAGTGGCCATATTCACCTGTTGTAGAGATATTCCCAGACATTCTGGGGCAGAATCACAACCAGGTCATCGATGTAATGGTATTTATTAGGAGGGATCCCTGTGGAGGAAAGGCAGGAGGGACAGTTAACCAGGGAACTCATTACTGCTGGGTAAGGACACAAATAAAAAAGGCAGATCTTCCTTACTGAAAACTCCCCAAATCCAGAATCTGCTTCCTCTGCTAATGGAAGACAGTCAAAAGTTCATTAATTGTGGAGGTTTCTCAATTCACAGTGTTCATTTCTAATCAAATGCTTTATTTCTGATTGGAGATTTATAAACATGAGGGCTCCCAGCACGACAGATAAAGCAGCAGAGCAGTAGGACACGGTATCGGCCCTCTTCAGTAGCCTGCGCTCCGTTCCCCAAACAAACACTGACAGGCACGCTTGCCGATAGCGTACCACAGATAAATGCTGCCTTTATCTGCCTTCTACAGGTTTGTTTTTAAAAACAAACAGAGAACTGAAAACTGTTGTTTCCCAGCACTACACATCCCTCCGGGCCTCTAAGCAGCAGGACAACGGGGTAATTGTCTCATCCCTCCCTGAGCGGGCTGGAGTTTCTGCCAAAGAAGTGGATCCTACTGCAGCGTACACTGCGTGAGGGCTACAGCTGGAGCTTTTCTTCTGCAGCACAAAGGCAAAGCTGAGATTTGCCAGCCCCAGGTCCAGCAGCACTGACTTACCTCCGTGAGAGCACAGAAAGGTGTGATTGGTGATGGGACCAGGCTCAGCAAAGGTGTTGAATTTATTGAGCCACTCTCGAGAGATGTAGAACTGGAGTAAACTGTGCTCCTTCATGCTGGCAAGGGACACGACTTTCTGCCGCTCTCGCACAGCTTCTTCACTGCTTTTGCTTAAGTAGGGAAATGAAAAGAAAATAAGCGACTCTTGAAAATGTAGTTTTCCAAAAACGTTTCCAGGTATTCTGCAGCCAGCAAGGGACTGCAGCACCCGGGGCACAGCTCACCTGTAGAACAAGACGTAGGCTTCTGCGTTCTGTACCACGGTCTCGTGGACTTCAGTGACATACTGGTCATCAAACTCGTACCACTGCCCGTTGATCACGTTCTGGCAGTAGGCTATGTAATGCCCACCTGTAACGGAGCAAACACGACACCGCTGGGATTTGGAATGCAGACAGGAGTCAGGCCTGGGATAACGTCAGCAGCACAAACAGGATTAGCTGCTGGCAGAGAACAGAGAGCCAAAACAAACACACAAAAAAGGCATAAATTCCTGTTCAGGCAAGCTTTGCGGGAGCAGGGGAGCCTGGCACTATCACCCTGATTTGCCTTCTTGGAAAGGGCTTTTCAGTGAGACTGAACATCAGGAAAGGGTTTAAGCCAGCCCAGGGTGAGGCTGAAATAGCTGCAGGGGATCTGCCAGAAGCTGCTCGGTTCACTCTTCAAAGGGCAGAGGCTGAGCAAGCCTGGGAATGGAGGGGGCAGGTATACTTCACTTCACCCCAGGAGAGGTGTTGGCTGGTCCTGAACACGCTCCTGCTTTGCTCACACTCATCCCGTTCCTGTTCACCTCTGCCTGCACTCACAGAAGAGGCACTTACTGCCTGCTGTGCCGTGGTGACAGATGACTGACAGGAGATCATAGGTGGTGATCTGGGAGACGCACTCCTTGGCTAGGAAAGGTCGCAGATCCAGCCCTTCCAAGGGGAAAGAGACGTGACTGTTGATCTTGAAGGAATACATCACCTCATGCCGGAACCGTTTCAAGTGGATGCAAAGAATCTAGAAGAGCAAGGACAGAGAACACCAAGGTGCAGTTTCACTGGGGGTATTCTGATAAAACAGCACATCTCTGTGGTCTGATCTTTGGAAGAGTTCTTCGCCTGTTAGTCATGAATCTTGATGGCTCATCAGCTTAGAATGGGGAAGTCGCTTCTGGTCAAGATACGAGACTGTCCCCAAAACAAACTGCTATTTCTGTCCCACCTCTAGCCTCCTGACCTCCTCAGTGGCTGCTAAAAGAAAACTAGGAAACAAAGTGCTTCTACTCACCTCTGGTAGCCGGAGGACTTTGCAGTACTTTACTCCATTCCGCAGTCTGAGGGATGAAAAGAAACTAGCCGTGAGAAATCTCTAAAGCAAAGGGATGCTGAAAGCAAGGCTGAGTCTTGCTCACTTTGAAATCCAGGACAAATCCTGAATTCCAGCAGCAAAAAAATTCAAGCTCTTTCCCAAATGAGGCATGGCACGAGCAGTGCCTCTTCTTTCTAATACAGTAGCTCCATTACTACAAGCTACATCCCTGTTCATATCCAAAGATATGAATGCATCATCCCTTTCTTTTCCCTCAAAGCCAGCACTTTTCCTGTGTGCAGCCAGTGACATCGCAAGACCAGAACTCTAGAATAAGGCAGGGCAGAGTTTACCTGCCACTCAGCAACGGCCAGGCTGAGGCCATAGCAAAACGTCTGACAGCAGTACAGAGAAATAAAAGTTTGAGAAATACAACACGATACACATAATGCAAACTTACTTTTTACACCGTTCACAACTGTACATGTTGTCCCCTGCAGAGAAAGAGAAGAAAGCCGCTATGCAGTTACTCAGACACGGCTACATTTCCATCCAGTGCAGAGAAACCAAGTGAAGCAAACTCTTGGGGAAACCAGGGTGAGAAAAGATCAAACCAAACACTTCTCTCAATAAGTGCAGGCAACAAGAGAATGCAGACAACTAGCAGAACAGTATGGAATTGACAACCAACACCAGTGAACACAGCAAATTGTTTGAGTCCTCTAGAGCTTAAGGAGTTGATGGAGAGAGTGAAGAAATTAAGGCACCTGAGGAGCCACAGCACTGACAACCAACCAACAGCTATGTCTGCTCCTTGCTGAGGACACTCTCACCCGCATTTCCCACCCCTGAGCAGGTGGAAAAACTCACTTCTGCTCAGAGATGCTGAACTGACAGCTTTTGGTACTGCCAGTCTCTAAGTGAAATACTGAGGCAGGATTTCCAGGAGATTTAATCCGCCTCCAAAACGCATGTGAAATACTCCTCCATGCGGTTTTCCTTGGTTTGTGCTGTCAGACCCCCCCTGAAGATAACTTACCCTTCAACTCATCTGCTGCAAAAAAGGCAGCAAGGCAATCCTCCAGTGTCACAACAGGACCCCAAAACCAGCTAGGGATACAGGACACCACAAATCTGCAGAAAAGAGGGGATTAAGAGAAAGAATTATACATAAAATAGCTGGATGCTCTGGCATACAAAACCCCAAATGGATGATGGGTTTCCTTCTAGCTGTAAGTCCTAAGCTCATCACACATCCCAGGGGAGCAGGGAAAGAATGATTTCTCTCAGTTAATGTTCCCACTGTGATTGCTCCAACTGGAAATTATTGGGAAAACTGCACCAGAAGTTAATTTTCTCTGGAGGGCAAGACTGAGCTAAAGGCAGAAGTAAGTGAGGGATTACAGCTGCACAAGAGATCTCCAGCTGTGTGACTGAACAAGAGAAACAGCAGCAACTGGTTTACATGAAAAGCCTCAAAGACCTGTGACCTGTGTGGCCCAGGAATGGTTACGCTTGACATTCTGCTGTAAACAGCACTGGCTAGGGACAGCTGCCTTCCAGCACTGCAGGGCAAACCCCAGAAAAAAAAGAGGTCCTGCACAGGAAACGCACCTCCGGATATACTCCATGATGAAAGCAATCCAGCCTTGTGAGGCGTAGTTGTCCCCACATGCCCCGGTCTTAGCTGGCACGTTTTGGTAGATGGCAGAGTGCAGCTTGGCCAAGTCCTCCTTCCCTGGGATTGGGAGTGACAGGTCCTGGAACGTCTCCACTGTCGTAGAAACCTGGAAATATCCAAGAGGAAGAGGTTTGTCTTTCCTGGGCATGTCATGGAGCTGGGACCTGACCTTCATCACCTTTTATCGCTGCTTGAATTTTTTTTCTAGGCTAGAAACCTGAGCTGCCACTAAGAGCAACTCGCTCTGGCAAACTATTCTTCACTGCTGTCAGCAGGATGACTTCTGTCATGGTTTTTGTAGCACTGGAATCAGTTTTCTAATGTAAATGTGATATTGGTAGGCCAGCTCAGTAACACAGAATATGCAAACAGACCCTTACAGAGAAATACAACTTCTTGGCATGGCAGGTTTCTCACACCTCCCCCAGCATCCACTTATCCTCATTTTTGCAGGGCTACTGCATCCCATAGCATCTGGAAACAGGAGCACCACTTCCTAAGAAGAGATCTAGAAGACCCTGCTCATCAATGGACAGCCACCAGATAACTCACTCTGTCACAGGTGAGGCACTGCACCAGGCTGAGAATGGAGCCATCGAAGATGTCAGAAATCACACTGCGATAACGAAGTTCTTTCTTCTTTTTCCCAGAAGCCTGCATCTGGGCTGAAACACAGACAAGGAAGACCCATCATGTAGCAACTCCTTACCAGTTTTCTGTCTCAGTAGAGTCACGCAGCCTCACAAGAACACAGGACAAGTGCTATCCTGCATGTTCAGATGCCACTTACATGCCAGTGACCGTGGAGCCCGTTGTAAGCTGACATGAAGAACGCTGCTGCTTCGCGTGGTACAAGAAAGGGGGAGGCAGCCAACTGAACCAACACGAACGTGCCAGCTCTCAGCAGGCAGAAATTGCCTTACTGGAAATCCTGTTTCCATCCTCTTACTACATGTTTAGAAGTCTAGCCTGCCACAGAGAGTCCCTGCTTTTCTGAAGTCTTGCAACATTTTGCTCTAAGCTTTACACTTCCTCTCCCCCCTCACCTGACCATGTAATTTGTCCTTTTTTTTTTCCCCTCTGACATGTACCATGTGTTCCCCAGGTGTCTTGCACTGGAGAGGACTTTCCACAGCAGGGACTGGCCAAACACACAGTTTTGTTTAATAACAAACCCTCTTCCCCACGCACACGTGCAGGGAGACAAGAGTGCTTTTTATCCGGCCAGAACATCTGTGGCTGTGCTGACCTCAGCCAAGGGGCTGGGACGCAGCTGAGGACAGAATGCCATCACTGAACAGCTGTGGGGACAGTGGTACAAGTACATGCCATTGTGCTCGCAGACTATGCAATGCCGAGGGATTGAAATTTGCAGTTTGCTTGGGATGAAGACACTAGTTTGATAACAAGAGAAGCCAGGCTCCACTCTGAAGCCTAGCACTGCTCCCAGCACTGGACTGACATCTGCAGCCGTAATTCTGTTATTGTGAGCCTGAGATGTCTAAGAGGCAGGAAGCTCTCTCTCAGTAACATCATTTTACAGTTCTTTGGCCCACATGAAATTCAAGTCTGGCAGACAAATGTTTACACATCTCCACGCTCCCCTAAAGGGACAGAGCTTGTGCCTGGGACTTCATAGCCATTTTATTAATAACAAACACAGCATGCAGATGCAGACATGGAAATCATTTCAGGCTCCAATATAAGAGTGTACTAGAGCATCTGTTGTGCCCAGAGCTTGACTTTCCCTGCAGGTTTGCTGTAGCCTTTGCCTAGTGCTATTTTAGAAAGCACTGATGTCCAGGGGAATGAGCACTTCTTATAGCTGTTAATCAAGAATCATGATGGGTTCCTTCTCTCCTCTGTAAATGAACTCCTCCTCCCCTACACGCTCCCTCCTTTGCTCCCCAGCACACACCCCATGCATCACCTTTCTTGAGTACGTAGGAAGGTCCAAGCCTGGCAGGACTGGAACGAGGAGGGCTGCTGGAGAGCTTGGAGTGCACTTCATGATGGACGGGACTGCAGGGGCGTGAGGAGCAGCGCACGTAGGCATCGTTGTCAGGTTCTGTTTGGGAAAATGGGGAGGGAGAAGAGCACTGGTGAAAACCCCAGTTATGAAAGGCAACCCTGGGGCACCCAGTGTCAGCCCAGCTCTATGTTCCAGCACAGAATCTTTCCTAAGATGAAGAGTTCAGTGTCTGTTAACTGTCCTGTGTGCACAGGCTGGCAGATACAGCTCCTCAGTGCACGGGTAAGAGCGCACACAGAGCTATACGGAACAGCTAATAATTACGTATTAAAAAAAAACCAAAACAACCTGCTATTTTTTCACACTTATGACTAATTAGGTTTTGCAGCTTGCTCCTGTATCCCCAATCCACACAAACAGCATTGCTGTCTCTAGTGCCAGCTGGCAGAGTAAGACTCTTATATAAAGAAGCATTGAAAGATCGGATATGTTCAGTTTGGGGTGACGCCACACCTACATCTTAACTGCTGCTCTTTTCTTTTCCCTAAGACACAGAAATGCACAAACACTGCCCCTCTCTCTCCTCTCCACAAAGCCCATACTCCAACATTAACAAATAGCTTTTTCCACACCTTTTCCACAGCTAATATTTCCCCAGGCCAACCTATCAGATAAAGCAATGTACACAGACAAACCCTTTTTCTTCAATTAGGAAAAGGCATCAATGCAGTGTTTGCGGGTTTGGCAGAGGCAGCTATCGCTGCCTTCCGGACATAGTCTTTACTCAGCTCTGCAGCACTTTAGCCCAGCTAAGCACCTCTCTGGCTCACGTATTACATTTTCTTACAGCAGCAATTGTGCACAAAGGCAGAGCTACTGCCAGGGACACAGAGGAAAATCTTGGATGCCGAATGTCTTGAAGCCCATAGAAGGAACAGTCACGGTATGTGGTGTTTGACACTGCCCTACAACACTGCCCCTGTGCAGGACGATAACGTCTTCTCACAACTAACACGACTGAAGGATGTATACCTGGTGTCCTACACGGGCTGGCAGGACAGGGAGCTGGGAGCATCTCGGGTGAGGCTCTACCATCAACTGGCATCATGGTAGTATCGACATCCGCGTCCTCATCCACCTGCTCCGAGTTGCTGCGCCGATGGCCACAGGAGAACTTTCTGTCCTTCATCCTCTCTTTCTCGGAAATCCCTCTCCCTGCTTCATCCTGGATCAACAACTCTGTCTCTGACAGGGAGCTGCTGCCCATGCCCACCGTGGTCCGGCTCTGACCATCACCTTCACCCCTGTCACTGCTCGAGTCACAGGAGAGGAACTCATCCTCCGAAGGGCTTCGGTCACCCTCTCGCTTGTCATCCTGGTCACTGGTATCCAAATCCCTCGTCTCTGCAACAATGGGTTCCTTCAGTTCTTCGTGAAGCTGATCCATCAGGCACCGCAGGAACTCCTGAGTATCCTGGAGACCAGGAGGAATTCCGTTTTAGTATCCATCCAGAAACGGGGCAAATGAGAGGGGCAAAAGAGGAGATGGCTCCATTCACAGCCTCTTTCAAAGCTGCCCAGGAAGGTTAGCAGCACAAGCAGGTGCTACTAAAGCAGAAAGAGTACTGTGGTGATGGAATAAGAAGCCTGTCTGCTACATCAATGTTTTTAACTCCTAAATGATAAAAGGCCCAATTTTTATCTGAACATCTTCAGCTGAAAGACACTGAAAAGCCAGACAGCAGCTGTAGCACGTAAACCATGATCTTATTTATCAGAGGTTTACCCCTGATAAGAGGCAAGAGACAAAGAGAAACCTAATGAAGACAGCAGGCCACAGAGAATAAACTCTTACCCATAAAACAAATTTCATGAACATTCTGCTCATGGCAATCTCCCTCTTAAATAGGGCAGATTAAAATCTTTAATAAATAGGGAATGGAACCAGAAACCAAAGACTATACAGTCTAGGTGCAAGCTCCTATATTCATAATACATAGTGAAAGAGCTGATACATTGGCTTCAAAGGACCTGCTGGAAAGCAACTTGGTATTTTGACAGCTCCAGAAAGTTAATCATGATGTTTCTGTTATTGTATGTAAGTTTGGCTTTTAGCCTGCCCTGTCTTCCTTTCAACTTTATCTCTTTACAGCTGAGTGTTTTCCAATCCAACGTACTTCACATCAAAGATAAATATAGAAGTTCTTTCATTAATCATTATTTTATCCTCTGTTTTGACTTCCCGTCAGTATCACAGCTTAGATGTACTGTCACTTCTCTTGTAGATTTTCTAATCATAGTTAGCTGTTTACATTTTATTCTAAAGGAAAAGCACGAGAGATACGCTGATGAAAACTTCAAAGAAAAAAAAAAGGATATCTTTAAATAAGATGTAGTTTGCTGTAATTTCCCAGAAAAAAGAATATAGAACATTCATATCTTTAACTTTTTAGTATCTATTATCCAGGTTTCTCAGCTCTGACATGAATAAATACCTCACTTTCATATAGCATGTATCAATAGATCTCAAAGCCCTTTATAAAGGAGCTGGCCATCATAATTTCAGAGGTGAGAAAGCTGACACAAGAAAACACACTGATGTGGTACCAGCAAGCCAGAGGCAGAGCCTCAAAGAGAACTCAGGTCTCCTAAATCCCAGCCAAGTGCTCTATCGGATCACTAATACTGATACAAAATGGGCATG
This sequence comes from Pterocles gutturalis, assembly GCF_000699245.1. Lineage (NCBI taxonomy): Eukaryota > Metazoa > Chordata > Aves > Pterocliformes > Pteroclidae > Pterocles > Pterocles gutturalis. Next base: position 109,177 of record NW_010130332.1, read on the forward strand.
ACCCCTGAGCTCAAGCTCTTCCTTCTGATCACAAGCACCAATGCTGCAGGAAGAATTCCACCATCTTCGCAATAAGAGCATATTTTTGTTGAGGCCCCACCTGCTGTGCATAGCCTCGGAACATGGGGTTGACGAGTTTAATTCCATGGGATAGACTGCTTGGAACAACGTAACTCGGGCTGTTTAGATATGGAAATAAAAAAAAAAAAAAAAGTTAGTTTGCTTATCAGGCCTGGAGCCAGTTTGTCTAATAAGCCATAGAGCAGGGTGTGGTAACTAGTTAAAGAGGAAAAAAGATAATTATGCACCTGCAAAGCCTGGGCATACAGCTCTCTATTAGCTGGATGCCATGCAAATTAAGAGACAGAAAAAATCTCACAGTCATTTCAGTCTGTCCTTCCAGAGAGAATCGTCTCTAGAGGGAATCCTTGCATACCCACCCACGCAGGGTAACTGACTGCCTTACACAATGCATTTATTCCCAACAATCAAACACCCTCTTCGCTGGTGCTAGACTTCAGAACTAACAGAAGCATGAAACCTGTCCAGGTTAGATGAGGAAGTGACCACTCACCGTTTCTTATGCCAAACCTCAGACACCAATTTCTGGTAACTTTTGCACAGCGCTGGTTTCTTATCTGTACGGACCAGTCCGCCACACTCCAGAAAAAACTGTGTGAGAGGTGGGCTACAAGAAAAAAAGAGAAGAATTCAGTGCATAGAAATTTCTCCTCTGCTTCTGTTTAGAGGTTTATCAAAACTTCAGTACATGCCTTTTCAAAAGCATGCTTAAGATACTGTTTTTAAATCGAGGGAAGAGTGATTCCAGATGCAGACTTGACTCCTAACTTGAAACAAATGAGAAAGGCTGATCTGAATCTGTTCCCAGTACAGAGAAGAGATTCTGGAATTTGTTCTTAGCAGGATGGCTAGAGAATATTTCAGGATATGGGTTGTTAGAATAATATCACTGGGGAGAATAAAGAGATGTGACATGCCTTCTCATGCGATAAGGACATTTCTGTTGCAGTAGAAATGACGAATTTTTACTTCCAGCGCTCACCTAAACCTGAGTCTTCTATGTAGCCACAAGCTGGCTATTCACTCAGTTTCCTACTGTAAAACTTCTGTTGCCCTAAACAAACACTGAATTTTCCTATTCCTTTTTCTGCACCTAGCCTGGCTGATTTCTCTTTGCGTGACTCATGAAGGTCTCAGACCAGAGGCGCCACTTTTGATATTTAGTGCAGTCTAGTAAAGACTTGACTGAAAGGCCCTAATGCCTACCAGTTAGAGAGAGCCTGAAGTGCTGCATTCATGTAGCAGGAGTTCCCAAGATTTTTCATTCCAGTAAGGCCTAAAGCACAAACAAGAGAGGCATGAAACACTTTCCAGAAGTGCTGCTTTCTAAATTCCTCCCCAAAAGAGAGGATTCAGCCCTTTCTAGGCAGGCTCCACACTCTGCTCCTAGGAACCTCTCAGTGCAGGTCCTGCAGATTGCAGAGTTACCCCGACAGCCCTTTCATCAACTCCATGCCGAGTTACCTCTTGGTTTCAAATCGTCATCTTCTGATTCAGATTCGCCTTCATCAGCCACTGCAATTGGGACAGCTTTCAAAGGGTGAGCAGGCAATGGAGAATCCTAGATTAAAGACAGAGAAATAAGCATCGGTGAGAGGCCTGCTTTAAAATATGAGTTATGAGAGGTATTATCTTACACATAAATCAAGACAGCCTTTAAAAAAAAGCACTCTGGAGAGAGAAGAACCAGTCGCACTGTCTACCCTTCTCACTAATGCAAGGAGGGAGTGGAACTAGTGCCATTACTGCTTCCAGCACACACGATAAGAGAGGCACCAGGAATATGCAGCAGTGTCCAGTATGTGTTACTGGTCTGACAGACAAAATTTCCATGGGCCATGCACTGAAAATGAAGATGTGACAGCTGTTGTGGTTCCTCCCAGAAACAGATGCCCCGTGGAAGAGGCTAGGAAAGGTTAAAAATAAAGTCAGAATGGATGTTCAAGTCATCTGGAAGTCTTCCTGCTGGGAGATCATGTAACCCAAGGTTATTGGTCCTATGGCTGCAGGTAGCCACTTCCAGTGAAAGAGTTCCCATCACAACAAAAGCCTGGACAGTAGTGGAAACCTCTCAGCTGATTTTGCACAGGTGAAAAAAAAAACCCTGCCAAGCACTCAACCCTGCCAGGCTGTGCCACAGACCCACCGGTTCAGTGAACTTTACTGGAGGTGCCTGCGTGTGCGTTGCCAGACGCTGGTCCAAGAACACCTCCTTTTCACAAGCGTAACACCAGATGCGGAAAGTGGTCAGATTCACCGTCAGGTTGTGCTTTTTGGCCTAAAAATTAAAAGGTGAAATAATGAATATCATTTGACAGCTGGCTCAAGTTGGAACACTGGGCTACCAGAACAGGGTAGAGAAGGATTAGGTAATGGGAAAAATCCAACTCTGTCTTAAGATGGACAACAGAGAAAAGCTCACCTGTGCATGAAGTGTGCTGTGGTCAGCAAAGGACTCCCCACAACCAACATAAGGACAACCAATCTAGTGAGAGAAAAGAGCAGAAATACAATGGCACATCAAATTAGACCCCTCACAAAACTGTCTGCAACTCCAGTCCCACCAGCAGCTGCAACTTCAGAACTGATATTGCCAGTTTTCTAACTTGCTTTTTATTCAGGACCTAGAATAAGATGGAAAATTGGAATTGTTTGATTTAAGGAAGGAAACCTGGAACCAGGTTTGCACCCATGTAAAGGCTCCATTCCAAGGAACCTGCTCCAATGGACAGCTCGTTTGAGCAGTCCCAAAACATCAGGGCATTCCAGTGCAAAAACAAACGGCCCCTGCCCGCCCGCACGCCCCATGTCATTCCTTCCCACCTCACTGCCCTGAGCAACATCTTCTGAGGTCTCACACTTGCAGCCTCCCTTCAGAGTTGCAGCAGAGGCAGGACCCAGCACCAGTCAGTGCTGGGCATTTTGTTCATTCCTATGGGGACTACCGGTGGGCAATCACCTATGAGGAGTGAACTATTACATCTTGGCATATTCTGACAGCGTTAGCCTTTAATGTAGGGAGTCTTCTTCCTTGGAATCCATCAAAAAAGGATGGATAGTTCTACTGTGAACCCCCTTTTTGCTTACCACTCTTTTTTTTTTCAGTACAATATTTTCTTTTTTTTTTTAAATGAAGTCCCACCATATCATGCACACAAATAGCAAGCCATTTTTACCTGAAGACAAGCCCAGAGATTTGGTCCCACAGCTCCACAAGACTGGCAAGTTCCCTGCATATTCATGATAAAAGAAGGTTTGTTTGCTTGTTTGTTTTTTAAGTAACCTAGTCCTTCAAGAGTGGGAAACTTCTCTACAAGACAGGCTTTGCCAACCTGCAGCTCACAGTATTTCATTTCTTAATATCACAGTCCCAATTAAATATACACTTTGCAGCGTTTTAGTTAAGTGACACATAAGAAAGGATAAAATGGCAGGGAAAAACAGATCAGATGGGGTTGACAAAGGCTTAATTTATAGGACACGTACAAGGTACATCAGCATTGGAAGAAGAGTTTCTGCCTCTCCTCTACGGAGATATGCAGCATTTTTTTCAAAAAGCAAACATGCAAAGCCATGCACAATAGCTAAAAGGGAAAGGACTGACAACCAGAACATGCTGTACCTTGGATTTGAGCAGCAGATCATCCCTGGTCACCTCTCCTATGGAATCCAGGTGAGGACAGATGTCTCTTGTGTCCCCCATTTTCACCAACGCTCACCTGCAGCGGGGTGCTTTCCTAGGACAAGAAAGGATTGTTCCTTTCAGCTACATGTCAGATTTGCTCTCACAGATTGTAAGAAGGTAAATTTGCATGTTTTGTATGTTAAGGATTACAATATCCATCTTCAGGGTTCAAAGAGATCAAAACAATCCTAAATGTGGAGCCAGTGATATTGGCGAGCACAGCTCTGACCCACTGGTGAGTGGTTGCTCTGTGGTATTGTGTGTAAGCGAGCAAGGCAGCGGGGAGGAGAAGGAAACGCACAAATACAGCTAATCATCTGCACAATGAGGAATGTGCGGTCGGAAACGTAGGGGGGTGCTCAGTACGCAGCCATAGCTTCAGCAGCACAGCTGCCAAAGGTTTCAGGTATGGGGATGGACTTGCTGTAGCCTCTAAATGAAAACAGCGCTACAGTGACCTACTAACCACCCTCGTCTTTAACTCCCAGACTGGATCACAGAGCATTTCTGAATGATGCAAGGTCTATGGCAATACATAAAAACTCCCATTAACTCATACACAACGTAACCGGTCTTGTATAGCATGCATGCTCTGTACTCCATGACCCTTACCTGATAAGCTAGGCTTTCCCCCCCTGAAATTGGGAGTTCTGTGCTAGCTCAGCAGGTGGGGTGGGAAAACAAACGTGGTGATCTGAACTGGCTTCCTCTTGCCAAACACCACGCATGGAAAGATACAAATCTAATTAGCTTGTTTGCATGCAACTTAGATTAAAAGTGAAAGGGTGCTGCAGCCCAAGACACAATGGTGTCCAGGGGCTTCACGCTACCCATCTGATCTGAACTGATCTGAATGAAGCTGGGCAGGAGGGAATTGGACTTTCAATGATCTGTGACACAGATAACCAGCCTTCAGCCTCTGAGATTTTCATAGATTTTTAACAATATGAGCCACCTAACTCCTAAAGACTGTACAGAATGTAACAACACACTGTTCCACCCAGCTCGAGTACTGAGGATGTCACAGGTGCATGCTTATGAGCACAAAAAACACTTTCATGGAGGCCCATGGGTATATGAAGGACTTTAAACGTGTCAGTAACATGCTGGTACAAAAAAGAGAGATGAGAACAGTTTGTGTTTCTTAAGCATAGTTTACGTAACCTCACTTGTCACTGTCAAAGAAAAAAAGAAGACAAGTGATACTAACAACACAGATCAGGATCCAAAATATTACTACTGGCTGGAAATGAAGCAGCTAGGAAAAGCCCACATCATTATAAAAAAGAAGTGGAAAATTCTGATGAACTTAATGACTCCAGCAGCATGGTTGCTACACTCTGTTCTTTTCACATTTTGAGGACATCTGAAAGAACTTCCAGTGTTATCTGGCCTGTATCACTGACAGTGGGGAGAAAAGAAAAAAAAAAAAAAAGGATAAACGAATAAGCCGTATCAGCAACACTTATGGGAGCTGAAAAGCTTGCCCAGCACCTTGCTTTGGCAGAAGACAAACCTCAAGGATAATTTTATAACAATGTTTATCCAGCAGTCTTTGGAACTGAATAAACTGAACTGGAGGAGCAAAGCAAAACTGGAGGGGAAGGGATCGTATTTGCATGCCAGAAAACACAGCAGTGGTTGTAACCAGGATCTCAGTATCCTGTGAAGAGATGTTTTAACAAACAACGGAGCAATTTCATGCAGCTTCACAGAAAAGCAAAACAGTATCATGTACCATATGCTGATTTAAAAGACAAGTGACGAGAGAGCAGTATCTTTGACTAACACATAAAACTGGGACATCAGGCCCTTCATCAAAACCGACCCCTTTTCCCAAATGCATGAGCTGGTCCAATTTAAAAAAAAAAAAAAAAGTATCAGTGCCACATTTGCTATTTCACCTGACTTGATTTCTTATCCCTTTCCCATAAAACCCAATAAACAAAATATTGTTTCAAAATTAATTCCACGCCCCTTAATCTTCACCAGCTTAAGCTATCTGGGAACCGTTTTTGGAGCACACTACGTTAATCACAGTCTTGTGGACGTGGATGGTTTTAGCACATTCTGTGGGACCGCCCCTCCACTCAAAATTAAAACCATGCCTTTAAACTTTCCCGCACTGGGACGCCGATCCTCCCACCTAAGGCTTCCCTTTTTGAACAAACCAGGGAAAACCTCCTTTTCACCTCTCAGCCCTGTCTGAACGCATCAGAGAAGGTTCAAGTCGTGCCTGTTCAGAAGGAAGTATTCAATCCCTGCAGTCCCACGACTCTGCCCTAAAAGCTTTAGCTGGCACACACAGCTCTCAAACGCTCAGGAAACCAGGAATTTAATAGAAGCACTGCCAGAAAGCTTAACTGTGCTTGTCAAAATGCACTGTGTATGATGGGAAAAGAAGTTACGTTAACACAGGTCCTTCAGCCTGTCTTTCTCAAGCACCACTGTGGAGGAACAGTTCATGAACATGTCAGAACAATTCCACGGCAACTGCAACCGACTTTCAGTTGCTTAAATTGCTGCCAAAACCCAGTGTCTCTGCCATCTACAGTAACATATTTCTCGAGGTTTTGCTTTTGTTTAAAACAACTGTGTGGTCTTGTACCAAAGCTAGAGCCAACTGTCAGGAATTTTTGACACATGCAGATCGACGGTCTGGAGAGTAACTGTGCAAATAAAGGAAACAGCACTGTTCATCCACAAAACAACTGCCAGGTCTGCTCACTCATCTTGCATCACCTACCAAGATAAAGGAGTGTCTGCGGTTGTTCTTAGCAACATTTTCTACTTGAGATACTGAAGAAAAAAATATTTATTGAGAAGGAAGAACCAGAAACTAGGTGCTTCTGACTCTTAGGTTGACGTTTCCACCGCATCACGTACTGGAAAGCTGGGTGTTGTATGTGGAACAGGCAAAGCAGAGCAGGTATTTAACACAGATTTCTTACAGGAGGTCACAACACAACGGCACACCTAGAGATTCAGCTTTTAAGAAAAAAACCACCTTCAGGAACCCCCCCATCCCACCCCGCTGTCACTCCTCCAGCACAGCAGACCCCCAAAATACAACTCCTTACCGACGCTACAGCTGTCAAGCACGAGTTAAGTTTCATATAAAAACCCCCGCACGCCGCTGGATTCGTGTGGGACGACCCACCGGCAGAGCCACCGGGTCCCACTGCGGGGGTGGCGAGGGTGCAGAGGCC
>NW_010130333.1:0-21318 GCF_000699245.1 Pterocles gutturalis
TACGATGGTGTGTCAGGGAGACTGACAGGGACGCGTTTGCTCGGTGGGTTTTCCCCCCGTAAAGGAGCCGGGACTGGCCCCAGGGCGCCCAGCAGAGCCGGCTCCGTGCTGCGGAGGGACACCAAGGGAAAGGGTTTGTGCGCAGGTGGGGACAGCGTGCGCCTGGGGTGGCCTTGGCAGCTCCCTGGCAGCCGGGCTCGCCCTGGGTCTGGTGGGCTGGGTGGAGACAGTCGGGGTGTGAGCAGCGTGAGGCTGCCCCAGATAATGCTGCCAGTCCCTGGAGCCTGGGAGCCCCTCTGAAAGCCCCTGGGGACTTCCTCCCATCCCAGCGGTCTCCTCTCAAGTCCCCTCTCCCTCGGGCACCCCTTGCTGTGGGTGTGGTACTGGCCGACCAGGGCAGTGGAGCGCCTTGCGCCAGGTGTTTCTGGGAGGGAGGTAAAATGGCTCAGGGAAGTGATCCTGTTGGCTAATGACACTAGTAGGGTTGTTGCAGTGACACAGAAGGAACGTCATTAAGACAGGCTGGTCTCAGTGGTGTTGGCAGTGACACAGCAGCGGGTTTTATATGTTGGAATGGAACGTCATTAAGACAGGCTGGTCTCAGTACTGGTTATTTTCTCTGTCCCAAAAGGGACATCAATGAACCTGTCCTAGGCTTGGCCGGTAGTACAAGTGTATAGAGGAGAGATGGTTGTCTTGCCAGCCTCTGTGGGGCATCCATTCCTGAATGCTGTGACACGTGACTACTATCTTTCCTCCTCTGTTCATTCAGCGTAAAGTGAGTGAGGGTGTTTTATTTTGTATTATGTCGGGCAAATGGGGCTGGAAGTTTGCCTCTGCTTGGGCAGTTTGCTTAGCATTAATAAAGAAAATTACCCCAAAATGTCAATCTGGAAAAGCTTAATCAATCTGGGTGTGGTTCATTCTTAGTGCCATAGAAGGGACATGGACAAGTCACTGTCTGGACTTTTTCAGAAGACAAATGTTATATATTCCTGTATCTCCTTTATTTTATTTTTTTTCCCCCTTGTAGTTTCGTTGTTGGGGCAAACACTTCTTTTGAAACCCTGTGATGCGTTACTACCTAAATAGCGGACTGTCTCTAGATCATAATGGCTGCTTTATAAGAAATTCCTGATTCTGTTACACTAACAATGTTGTGCCTTCAGTGTTTCTTTTTATTTCTATAGGCTCCTGATGGCCATATTTTTCTGGAAGCCTTTTCTCCAGTTTACAAATACGCGCAGGATTTTTTGGTTGCCATTGCTGAGCCTGTGTGCAGACCCACCCACATTCATGAGTACAAGCTGACTGCTTACTCACTGTATGCTGCTGTTAGTGTTGGCTTACAAACAAGTGACATCACAGAGTATTTACAAAAACTGAGCAAGACTGGTGTCCCAGATGGAATAATTCAGTTTATCAAGGTAGGACTGTTTTATTGGCTTTGGAAATGTATCTACGGCTACTAGTGAAAGCCTTTCCTGTTGCCTCTGCTTAACTGATTTTTTTTTTATCATTCATTTTTTTTACATTCTTATTCTGTCACTGTTTCAAGAGAACAGAGGCTTTATCTTGTTTTTTGTCTTTTTCTGTAGTATATTACCGTGCACATACTGTTTTCACAATATATTCTCTGTGGGGTTTATACCTTTTTAAAAAAAAAAAAAGTATACCAAAGTGTCTGTGTACACACTTTTAGCCAGTAGCAATTGTACCTGGGGAAAGTTTCCTCAGATTTGCTATAGAAGAAGACTGTGAATGTCGGGAGCAGTCTGGAATAGCTGGGCGCTGTAAAGCATAGCCTACCTTATCCTGCGAGTATGCTCTTGTAGTCTTGAAAGCAGATTGGAATTGGGTATAAAAACTGAGTATCTGTGATGGATCTCCTATGTGAGATGACATGTGCGTGTTCTGAAAATACCTTTTCAGGTTTGTTCCATAAGCATAACAACGTTGCAAGGAAATGTTTTATGATATGATATTTCCCCACAAAGACCTAAACTGCGTTGCAGCATGTGGTCCCAAATGTGGAATCGCTCTTTTGTGTATTTCTAACGACTGCTCTTGTTCGTTTGTAGCTGTGTACCGTCAGCTATGGGAAGGTGAAGCTGGTGCTGAAACATAACAGGTAAGTGGTTTCTTCCTTAACTAGTGTGGCAGAGGAGGTCAGCTGTGGATGAGTGAGTGGTCTCAGTAGCTCTTGAGTCTTACAGCTCCCAGGTGAGTGTAGCATCTATCAATACAACATAATTTTTTCAATTGTTCAAAGTGTTTAATATATTAGTGAATGAATTCAGTTTGTCCTGAGCTACTACTGGTTATCAGTACACTTCTAAAAATAGGCTGCAAGTTTTATTTTCTAGCTTGTTTCTTTATTGCTTGAACTTGCCTTAACCTTAAGGTTTTCAGATAATTGTTTATTCATTCCTTCGTAATTTACTTGAGCCTGGTGAGACAACTGTTTCTAGAGCTGTCTTTCAGTCTTGTGTATTAGGATTTGTAATCCATTATTCAGGAAGGATAAGCAGATCCATTGGCAAGAAGTGTGTGTTTGTTGCTGTATTGAATCTTATTTGTTTTAAACCTAGAAGATAATGTTAGAAGGGATCTTGAAGAGGTCAGCTAATTTAGAGCTGACCAGTTTTATCTAAACCTGCGATTCTGCAGTAGGGAGAGGGAAGGGAAGCAGACAGCAGAAACCTGAAGCCTGTGTCTGTACTTTGCCTGTGTGTTCTCTTTCTCCTTTTGTGAAGTTCTGTTTTGTCCGACAGCTGTAGATAAGCCCTGGGACTATAATCTAATGTTCTGCTTGTGCTGCTGCTTTTTTGAACCCACTGCTTTGGGTAAAACTAGCGCTAAAATTACTAGCAGGTTTTTGTTCTCCTCATAGGTGTTTCTGAGAAAAAGATTTCTCCCATGTCAGTTAAGACTTAAGTCTCTCTTGGCTTACATTTTAACTGTGATCTCCAACCAGTGTCATTGATGAATCTCCAGGGAAAGAATCAATTTCATGATGCACTAATTTAAATTTTTAGATGGTTTGTGTTTTGGAGGTTTTGGATTTCTGTCTTTTGGGCTTTTTAAAACACTACATCCAGTGTTTTTACAGACTCGCCTCAATTCAGTCTCAAAAAAATTGGCTTGTGTCACAAGTTGTGTGTGAGAGCTCTCTCTGGGCAGTTCTGCTGGAGTTTTCCCACTTGTGTTATGTTAGCAAACATTTGAGCAAGATGGATAACTGCAAAGTACATGATGCTTTTGGTATGAGGCATCTTTTGAAAATTTTGGTTGCATTATTTCTTTATTTTTAAATTACCACCCCCAGGATGGATACTTGAGAGTGCATCTGGGATAGCTATGTATTTAAGCATCTATGCCACTCTTCTTGTAAGTTCTTCACTTGATTAGTTCATTAAAAGTGGGGTTTTTTGTTCTTAAATCTAGGTATTTTGTGGAAAGTACCCACCCTGATGTCATTCAGCAGCTTCTGCAAGACCATGTTATTAGAGACTGTCGCCTGAGAAATGCTGAGGGTGAAGAAACAGAGCTCATTACAGAGACATTCACAAGTAAATCAGCGGTATGTTTGGGCATGTTTTAAAATGATTGAATTAACATTAGATAGACTGTTGAGTAGTTTGGAGTGGTTACTAGTTGTATCAGCAGTTGCTTTCAGTTGCCAGCAATGATTTGTGCCTCCTTAATGAACCCAAATTTGTTGGGAGCAGGGAGTGTGTTTTTAATGAAACTCTTGTTGAGAATTCCTGTCCATCCATTTCAGATTTCCAAATCCAGTGAAGGTGGCTTTGGTCCATCAACATCACAGGGAACAGATTCTCAGAATAAGCCAGATGTCCCAGCTGACTTATTTGAGTTTTATGAACAGATGGACAAAGATGAGGAAGAGGAGGAAGAAACACAGACAGTATCTTTCGAAGTCAAGCAGGTATGAGTAGTTTAGTCACTGCATTTGTAGCTTTGGGGAAGGTGCCCAAGACTTTCAAAGAAGCATGAGAACATAATGTAAAGTACCGTGGTTCTTTGTTTGATTGGGAAGATCACTGGAAGTCATTAACTTTTCTTTCCTTTTGCCTTCCAAGTTCTTAGGATCTTCCTCTTCAGTACAGTGGGAGGCAGGCTGGGTATTGTTCCTTCCCTGCCCGCAGGGCGTGGTGCTCCGCAGGCTAGAGAAAGGCTCCAGAGACTGAGAGAGGTTCCTGTGGTGTGCAGCGTAGTGTTGCTTTGTGCAAGACAAGTGAGAATGTAGTGGAACGCAAATCTGCTGTTATTTTCAGAGCGGATTTGGTTTGTTGTTTTGGTTTTTGTGGGTTTCTTTTTGGGGGGGGGGGGGTTTTTTGATTCATATTTGCAGGAGGAAGTCTTGGTGGTTCTGATTGCATAGCTTGAGAAGGGTAGCTGCAGATTGGAGCACAGTTCTCACTTTCAGAGAGCTTTTGTAAAATTTCTCGAGTTTGTTGCAGGACTTCAGGGTGTAGTTAGGTCACTGCCAGATAAACAGCAACATATCTGAGATTAATGCATCAATGTAAATAGCCCTCTCCAATATCAACTGTTATTTAAAATGTTTGAGGCAGGCAGAGGTGGTCACGAATAAATTGTTTGGAATAAACTTTATCTCTTGAAGACTTCATGAGCATAGAAGATAAATGTAACTTCACATGGTACTATATAACCTGGTTGCTTGGGAAAAAAAGAAAAAAGAATTAATTCAGATGTAGAAAATTTACCATCTGAAGCTTTGCTTCCTCTTCAGGAGATGATTGAAGAACTTCAGAAGCGTTGTATCCATTTGGAGTATCCCTTGCTGGCAGAATATGATTTCAGAAATGATTCAGTGAATCCCGATATTAACATAGATCTGAAACCCACAGCTGTCCTCAGGCCCTATCAAGAGAAAAGCCTACGGAAGATGTTTGGAAATGGGCGAGCCAGATCTGGTGTTATTGTCTTGCCATGTGGTAAGTTTCTGGGTTGGTGTTTAGGGGTTTTGTTCTTTTTTCAGTTGTAGTAAGGTAACTTCCAAATATAACAGCTGCTTAGATTTCAAACAGTAGTAGGGACTGTTCTGGGTACCAGTATGCAGAGTCCTGTTGGTTTTTAGCAAAGGGGTGGTGAGGGAGAGCCTGGTTGAGAGACTGCCAGGCATCTGCTTAACAGTTCTGTCAGTATCCCTGGAGTGACAAGAACTGATTGGTGGTTGTGGTAGCTTCGGATTGCTGTTCGTGCTTTCGCTCTTCCCTCTAAGTCCACTCTGCTGCTCTTCCAGTGAGATGTAAAGCTGTTGGCATTGGAATAATTTGTTCCTTGGTTGGGAATAGAGAGACTGGGGGGGAACTGGGAATACAAATATGGCATGAAGAGATGTGCAAGGAAGAAAAGAGCTTGCACACACAAGTTCTGGGCAGGGGAAGTTGAGAAAGAAGTGTGGAATGTGCAGATTGGGACAATTATGGGAAGCAATAGAAAAGGGAGAGAACAGGAGTCTGCATGGCAGTGCCTTAAGTATTAGGGGTGGAAGAGGTACACAGGAGATACAGTGAGGACCTGAGAGTGTGTGTACGGGATCCTGGAAGAAGTGTCTAGGAGGAATGGAAAGATTTAATTACTTGCTGTGTGGGGGAATGAACGTACTGACAGGGCAGTAGGTTTAATCACCTCTAGGGGAAGCTTTTGAAACCTGCTTTTGAAATTAAGAAAGCATTAAAATGGTTGTTTCTAACTGGTAAAGCCGTTGTTTACAATTATTTTCTTGAGAAAATACAGTTACATGTCCAGTAGACAATCCATCTGGTTTTTTAGAAGTGAATACTCCATTGCTTCAAGACTATTATAGTAAAGAAACAATGAAGAATTTACCCTTACCTGATTTGATATCTTTTCAGTTTTCCCGTTTTCCTTGTCTCTTCTTTTTTTTTTCCCCCTTCCTACTCTAGTGATATCTGAGAGATGACTAATGAATATCACTCTTCTTCCTCTGCAGGTGCTGGCAAGTCTCTAGTTGGAGTGACAGCTGCATGTACTGTCCGCAAGCGGTGTCTGGTGCTTGGTAATTCTGCAGTGTCTGTAGAGCAGTGGAAAGCCCAGTTCAAGATGTGGTCCACCATCGACGACAGTCAGATATGTCGGTTCACTTCTGATGCCAAAGACAAGCCCATTGGCTGTTCTATTGCTATCAGCACATACTCCATGTTGGGACACACGACAAAAAGATCCTGGGAAGCAGAGAGAGTAATGGAGTGGCTTAAAAGTCAAGAGTGGGGCCTGATGATACTTGATGAAGTACATACTATCCCTGGTAAGGAAACAATGTGCAAACCTTTTGTGTTACATGTGCTGTTGATGTTACTCTGCTCTTTTAGAAGCATATTATTAATATGGTGAGTAAACTCATGGCTTAGGGTTTTGAGACAAGCAGACTGCCTTGTTCTATTTTCTCTTTTTTCTTTTTTTTTCCTTGATACTACAGAGTTTTGCTGACCATTGGTTTTCTGAAACCCTTCAGATTAGACACTGTGTTTTCTATAATAGCAGCGTAAAATACAAGTGCCTTCTCCTGTGTAGTTTGATAAAGTGCTCTTAAGATACCTGAATTACATTTGTATAATTTTCCTGTAGACAAATTTGAACAGGAGCAGAATTCATTTCCTTTCTTTTCGTTCGAGATGTAGTGGCACTGTAGGCTATAATTTAATATTTATTTCTACTCAATAAAATATGAGTAACCATAGTGATTACTGTCCAGAAATAGCTGTTGTATTTGAAATCGCTAAGTAATTGGAAGGCAGTAATGTAGTATTAAATTGTCTGTGGAATAATCCTGGCTAAAAATATCACCCAGGATTGTGTTAGCTGCTGTACCTTGTTCTCATTATTTCATTTGAATATAATTAGGTGTCTGCAAAAATGATGGATTTCAGAAGTAGACCATGATAATTAATTGCCATTTTATCAAAGTAGCATGTTGCTGCTACCATTCTTTCACTTTTGTTCTTTCTGGGCTTCATAAAAATTAAGGTACAGAATCTCCTCTGTGATCTCTAGCAATACTGAAGATGAGTAATTCTGCCAATTACTAGAAGTCTTGAATGTGGCAGTCAGCCAAGAGTCCTTGTGTCATAGTTCTTTCTATTAAATACTGTGTGACCTAAAACAAGCCATATAACCTCTTAATATATTCATTTTCTCTCAGGAAATGGGAAATAAAAAAGATGCCAGAAAGTTTACTGGGATTTTCAGAGTACACTGAAGATGTAAACTAAACCTGCAACCAGTGTGAAGTCTTTCTATGACACAGATTTGTTAGAAGTGTATGTGAAATGGGGTAAAATTTCCCAGCATGGTGCTTGCTTTTTTTTAGGAGTTGATGAAAGGTTTTTTTTTGTTGTTTTGGTTTTTTTTGTTTTTGTTTTTTTTTTTTAAGTTGCGGTATTTGTCTTCTAAATTAATTCAAGAAAGTAAAAAGAAAATTTGTCTTGCATTTATTAGCAAAAATGTTCAGACGTGTGCTCACAATTGTACAAGCTCATTGTAAACTGGGGCTGACTGCTACCCTGGTCAGAGAAGATGATAAAATTGTTGACCTGAACTTCCTGATCGGACCAAAGCTCTATGAAGCCAACTGGATGGAGCTGCAGAACAGTGGCTACATTGCTAAAGTCCAGTGTGCTGAGGTGATGCTCTGCTTTTTGATACTACTACTGTATATTTAGTATGCTTATAACTTTTTTTTTTTAAGGAAGATGGATGAAAATGTAAGTGTTTAACTGGGAAAAACAGGTGCCCTTATGACTTGACTTTGTAGCTTAGGCAAGGCTGTCGCTGGTCAATATGAACATGTGGCAAATCCAGTAGCCACGTGTTGTACAATCACGTGTTCTTCAGAGTGACTTCAGCACTCTGTCTCTGTGGGGATTGTGGTGCTTGATTGGCTGTCTCTAAGTCAGTGTTCGGAAATGTGACCAGTGATTGCAGCGTTGCAGACCTAGTTTGATGCAGTTGACATCTGTGTTGTCTGACTTGACTTCATGTTGTAAGCTCAGTTCTCTGTGGCAGTATAACATCGTATTATGGTGAGCATAACTTCCGCTGATTTGCTGGAAGCTGCTTTTTAGAGACTTCAACTGGTAGACAGTCTGTAGTCATTTGAGGACAATTCTTGTAACTCTTAAAACAAAGAAGGAGCGTAGAAAGTTTAAAAATCATAAAAAAAAACACCTGCTTATCTCAGGCCTGAATTCATGAGGGTGAAACTGAAAACATAGGACTCCATCTTACCATTTCTTTACAGTATAGTGATGTGACCTCAGTTCTTTCCAGCATAAGGGTGAGAGAAAAGTCTGGTATCAGAAAACCTTTCACACAGGCACATTAGAATGTTAGAGTAATCTTTCTGGGGCAGACTAAAGGTCTAACTTAATATATTGTCTTTGATAATTGTCAAGGAAGATACGTGGGGAAGAGTATAAAAACAGGGCAAAGATATCTGTTACTTCTGATACTTCTCCAAGCCCTCAATCATTTACATGGTTTCTGTGTAACAATCAGAGGGTTTCTTTTTCATGACTTGTCCAAATTTCCATTGAATGGAAGTGAAGTTTTATCAGCTACAACGTGGTGCTATGATAGTTTTGTAACTTAACTGTCTCTTGTTTTTGTTCCTGGGGGGTTTGCATTCTGGTTTTTTTGTTGTTGTTTATAGGGTTTTTGGTGTTTTTTTGCTGTTGGTTGTTGGGTTTGTTTGGGTTTTGTTTTTTAAATGTGTCGTGGTAGTTTCATGCAATTCTTCCTGCCTCTGGTACTGGAATAGAAGATGCAGATCAGCTGCTCTCCCTTCAAACTTTGTGCAGACTGGAGGTTGTGGAAGGAAACAGCCTACAACTGTTTTTAAGTAATAAAATGCAAATGAAGAGCATCTAGAAAATAACTAGGTTGAAGGGAGAGTAACCAGTCTGCAAATTCAAATTTGACTGTTTGGGCTCTTTGGTTAATTCTGCCTTGGGAGCTTAATTCTTCTCAGTCCCTGAACTGTCCTTTGGACATTGAAAAGTGACGCATGGGCTACCTTTGTTCTGAATGATGTGAAAATTCTTAAGTTTATATTCTTTAAGCCAAGACAATATTTTGAAACAACATTGGATGGGACTCCCAAAAACAAAGAAGGCTGGTAAATAACAAGTCTGATATGTGCACAGCTGCATTGCATATTTGTTTGGATTTTCTTGACATGTTGTTGAGAAGTAGCATCTTTAATCAACTTGGCTTATTCCCCATAGCCAAGACAGATGTCTGGTTTGCTCTTTAAGTGCGGTTCTTCCCAGGTGGCAAGAGAGGGCAGTGCTGCTGTCTGATACGGCAGGTCGTGGTCATTGCAGGTGTTACTCTTTCACTGCTATAAAAGAGAACAAGCAGCACAGTTTAAAAAGTTAAAAGACATTTTAAAAAAGGGAACAAGGCTGTTCTTAAACTATATTTTCAGAGTTTTGTAGTTTACAAATAATCCCTTTGCCAGCTGCCATATGAAGTTTTTGGCTTGGAGTGCGTGTTTTGCAAAATATAAAAATGAAAAGATCATTGGGATGAGAAGCAGATTTTATCCATTTCCAAATCCAGAAGAGAGTGCAAATACAAAGTAAAACAATATTCAATTTGACACGTAGTCAGAAGCATTGAGCAATAGGTGAATTATTTTACTACAATAAAATTACCAGTATTCATTTCTCATTCTCTCTTTGAACTATTCTGATTTAAGAATTTAAAATAATACAATAGCAACAGAGCCTATTCAATGCATAAATTGATTGTTAATGTAGTCAAGGGATGAAAAAAGCCTTGTCTACCATTTAACTCAGTGGAAAAAAATGTTTTGAAACAAAAAGGTAGTTCTTAACAGTACTGAGCAATTCAGCTTGTTTAAATGAGCTCCTGTAAGTTGTCACACTTGTGAATGTATTTTTTTTAACTTCCTTAGCTGAACAAGGGTTATGAAAGAGGCTTTTCTTTGCAATGTTCTGTTAATTTGTACTGTGCAGTGTATATGGGGGAAGAGCCCATGTACAGCAGAATATCTTATAAATTACATGCACTATAGATGGTGTCATTGTATGCTATAGATAGATATTTTTTCTGTTTTTATGCTAGAGCAGAAAAAATATCTCAGTAAGCCTAGACTTGTGCAGTACTATGATCTATATTTACGTAATAAAATAATTGCTTAAGGAAACTTCTAAAAAACTCTAGTATAGCAACAGTTGTAGACTCAGTAGGTGTTAAAATAAAAGTCACTCCTTTGTGGGTATATGAAAAAAGGATTGGTAAACTGTTTCTGTAGTGAAGACTTAAATGTGTCCCTGAGCTTTCAGAATATGGATGAAATTTTTTGTGTGTGTGTGTGGAAAAAGCTTTGACTGCTGTGACAGAGAGATTACACAGACAGTGCATTCCCTTAATTATTGCCCTGAAAAAGTAGTAGCGTTCAATAAAATTATTAAGTATGAAACACAGAGGAAATACCTTCCAGTCCTGTTCCAATTCCGCTGCCTATTTCTATCTTGGATCTTGCTGCCAAAGCATTTTGGAAGGCCAGAATTTTAATGAGGTTAAACAGAGTCTGGCAGTGCTGGAGGCTACACCAATTCAGTAACTTTCATTTTAATACAGAAATTACTGTGTTAAAATTTGTGGCCTGCACTGTACAGAAAGTTGTTATGCATTATCATCCCTTCAATGTTTTTTTTAATTCCCATGGGAATAAATAAATAAATAACGAAGGGTTGCTTTGTGTGTGTGTATGTTTTCTAATTTTAGGTTTGGTGCCCAATGTCACCTGAATTTTATAGAGAATATGTAGCTATCAAAACAAAGAAACGGATACTGCTGTACACCATGAACCCAAATAAATTCAGAGCCTGCCAGTTCCTGATTAAGTTTCATGAGCGACGGAATGATAAAATCATCGTATTTGCTGACAATGTGTTTGCACTGAAGGAGTATGCAATCAGACTTGGGAAGTAAGTGTTCACAACCAACACTGGCACTGTTGTTTTCCTTCTTCCTGGAAAATTGCCTTGTAATCTTGCAGCTTTCAGTAGTCTTTGGATATTTCTTGTAATACTTTGATTTAACTCCAATTCTCCTGTATAAAAAGGAGCTCAGGAGGGTATTTTTTGGATGGATTTTATCAGTACTACAATGTTATTTTGGTGTAGAGCTGTTTGAAAATAACCTCTGTTTAACACTTGCCTCAGAGGAGTTTTTGTCCAAGATTTCTGTGAAATACTGTTAGTATTTCTCCATCCATTTTATTATTATTATTATAAGACAGTGGAAACATTAGGGGCTTTAAAAAATATCACTAGAACTGTTTATTTAACTGACAGTAGCTTTCTCTCTCTCTCTCTCTCTCTCTCTCAGATGAAGGTTTTAAAATAAACACTTGGTGGATCTTTCAGTGTCTTTTGGGGCCCAGGGTCTTCCTCTTTGGATTCTCAAAAAGTCTTTAACTTGTCTAAAAAAACCTAAGACAAACTTTGGGGTTCTGTGCTGTACCAGTGCGCTGCCTAGAACTGCTGTAATAATTTACTAAACAAAAGGATATTGCTCCCGTGAGCTCCTCAGCTATCTCAGATTACTGTAAAATGAGTGTAGTTATGGAAGGTGGTACAAATAGAGGTTAATGCGGGGTTACCGTCAGTGTGTTCATAGGGTTTGGGGGAAGTGTTTGCTAGGATCAGGTATAGAGCAATTATTGGGGCAAATAAGCGTAAAAGCTGTCCTCAACCTTTCTTTGACAAGCCCATGTAACACCTTACTTGTGGGAAGCTGTGGGGCATTTTGACTGCGTATGATTTCACGTCTAGGATTTTCAGCCGTACTTCTTAGCAAAACCACAAACAAACCTCACATTTCGCAAAACTCGGGATCAGTTTTGACTCTAACAGCCATGTTGTACTGGCTTGCTGTGACATCAAATAGTAAGCAGAGCTAATGGTGCTGGATGGATTCCAACACCCGTGGTCTCTTTCATCATTTTTTTTAATCTGTCTGGACAGAGATTAGCTGTAATGATGCCTCTGGAATGTCAGTAGCAGCGTTCACTGCACCACAGAGAAAGCATTTAGCAGAGGCGATGCTGGGAGGGGGTGCTTACTAAGTAGCACAGCAGTTGTTCAGTGGGATAGATGCTGTAGAAACATGACAGCGAAAACAGTTAAAGAAATGTTAGGTGCTTGCTTTTCGTGTTCATAAGTAAATTCTCTGTTCCTCACATCGTGTAGAGAGTGCCAGGTTATACGGCCAGCAGTGTTAGAAAGAAAGGAGGCTTGCAGTGCTGGATTCAAGGTGAGAGAGTCTGTATTATAACCAGAGAATTTTCTATGATCGTTTGCTACGAGCAGTGTCATATAGCTCAGGTGCTGACCGGTTTTTACAGGTGTTATTACCATGTCTAAATCAGTGTTTCTGAAGGACTGTGCCTCTATGGTTTTGACGGTTACGTCAGTTAATGGGAGAGGGTCCTATCTTTGCTGATCCCTCAAATATCTTTTTGCAGTGAGGAAAAGGGGTCATATAAAAAAAAAATCAGTCTAGCATTGGATATTGTAAGTTCAGGAAGGTACTCAGATACGTGGTGATGAATCATTGTCAAGTAAGATCTGTGGGAGGTAAAATAGAGGATTGATAGCCAGGAGTTCTAGGTTATTCTGTTCTTAAAAAATGTGTTTGAAACCTTTCTTGGTGGCTTTAGAAAGCAGAAGGCTCACAAGTGCTTTAGTTTCAGTTTAAATCTTCCATTTAAATTTTGTTGGGGATTATAATCATCACAATTTAAATATTAAATTAAATTTACAATAAGGCTTAAAAATATTACTGAATGTTACTCGTTGAATAATAACAATATTGTTTCAGAGTTGACTCGTCTACCACTTTCATTTTTTAGTTGTGTTTTTCTAAAAATCTGGTTAAATGCACTAAATAGAAGAACTAGATTAGAGACAACTAGGATTGCTTGATAAAAGAAAAATTAGAATAAATTTTTAGTAAAGAAAGCAAGAGAAGCCAACACACAGTAATTAGCTGATAAGAATAGAAAACCTTATTACTATGTACTGCATGTTTATGTTCAGCTACCACCCATGTACGTGGAATATTAAATGAAACACGTGGGGTTGGTTCCTTGAGTTAGAAATAATGTATGGAAGTGTCAACAAAATAGAAATTGTAGAACTTGGTTCCTGTTATTTGGAGATGCTTGTTAACAAGCATTTGGAAAAGTAGTGCAACAGATGAAAGAGCGATGGCTGTGCACTCCTGCATGCCTCTCATTTTTTTTATGTGGGCTTCACTGTTCCTAGCTTTTTTCCCTGCAAAATTCTTAGTAGCCCAAGTTACTCATGAAGTCTGTGGGTGACTGAGAGTTTGTGTGAGCCTTCTGGATTGAGATGTTAAATGTTACACTGTGATTCATCATCAAATGTTAGAAACCTTAGGTGAAATGCTACTGAGAGCTACTTGTGGCCATGGAAAGTTTGGGACCTTGTTCTAATTTCAGTATTTCCAGATAATATTAGGAAAGGCAAGAGGTTAGCTTCAAAAGCAAAAATAATTTTCCCAGAACAATGTCCGTCAGCCAGCTTATGGCTCTCAGCATATCATTGATAGAGAAGTCTGTATTTTCAAGTGCTTAAATAGGAAGCAAAGATTGCAGCTCTCAATGTGCTAATTCAGTAGATTTGAGGGAAAATAAATCTCTTATTTTAACAGCTGCCTTCAGTCTTTCATGTAGGCTTAGCAGATGTATTCAGTGTGTTGATATACAGCTTCATTGGTGCATGTAATTGTAAAACATTTATAACTGTCAGAATTAATATCTGGCAGACTGCATTGCTGCAGAGGGTTCCACAAACAACTGGGTAGCTGCTGTAAAGAGCCAAACAAGATAAAAGTAAACTGTAAGCTGTACCAAAATCTGGTTTGCTTTTATGTCAGTTCTTATGTGTACTGCACTTCCTGCCATGGTATCTTAGTAGCCCATAAGAAATGATTGAGAAATCTTGAATTGATGTAATTTGCATATGTTCTGTTCTTTTTAGACCCTATATATATGGTCCTACTGCACAAGGAGAAAGAATGCAAATTCTTCAAAACTTCAAGCACAATCCAAAAATCAACACTATTTTCATTTCCAAGGTGAGGACATTCAGTGTGTCCTTGTACCTGTCTTTAGAGTGAGCTTTAAGAGTAAGTTGTGCATGCATGTGCATTTGACATCTTTGTATGGCAGCTCACAAAGGTGTACTTTGTATTAAGTCTTTGTGTATAATATATGGAAATAAGATACTGCTTAAAGGCTGCTCTTCTTTTATAGGTAGGTGACACGTCCTTTGATCTGCCGGAAGCCAATGTTCTGATTCAGATTTCATCCCATGGTGGGTCTCGAAGACAGGAGGCTCAAAGACTGGGACGAGTGCTGAGAGCCAAAAAAGGTAAATTATGTGATTATTGGGCTCTGGGCCTTGGATCATAATATCACAGAACTGCAGAGAAACTGGATCTTCATGATACTTTATATTGTCCTTGGATTACGTTTTAGTCAAAGAGATTATATTCCTATATACCAGTGAACGAAAACAAAGCATTTTGTGGGTCACTAAATCTTTGTGTTGGGAGAACTTCCAAAGGACAAAAACAGCTAAAGGAAAATGAACTTTTTTTCTTTAGTGGTTCTTTCACTTTTTCATTCCTTGATAATTTCCACAACATTAAATAGTTTTTTTGAAAATCATGCTATTACTTCTAAAAAGAAAGTCTCTAGAAAGCATATTTTTGATGCTGCAGACTACTGTCTTTTAAAAACGGGAGTTGGTTTCCAACTAGTTGTGCTTTTGCAAAACAAAACTAAGGAGCTTTTTGTTTAGGAAAAATTATTCTTAAAACACTTTTTACTTGCACTTAAGATCTGCGTACACTTAGTTTATGTGCCGTGCAAACGCCATGTAAATGAATTAACAAAGTCTTAGTGAAACCTTGGGTTCCAAAAGAGAACCCAATGCTGTTTGAGTAATAGATCTGAAGGTCGTATGTTTAAAAAAAAAAAAAAAAAAAAAAAAAAAAAAAAAAAAAAAATATAAAAATTATATGCAGCCTGGTATATCCTGGGCTTCAAATAGCCCTGTAAATTCTTAGCTAAATATCTTTGTCTTGCTTTTTTTAATGCAAAACCACTACAAACACCGGTTTACATTGATAAAAATTTTCCTTTGTCTTTTTCTATTGAACTTTTTTTGACGTGTGTTGCAAACCTTGCTCTTGACTTTTTACTTCTTCTTTACGTAATAGACTTAAAAATCATTTTATCTTTCACCTTGCCTAGCATAATAAAGACAGGTTCTTCTCAGAGCACCAGTGTAATTGTGTTAGTCTGCTTTTCCTTTTCCATTTTTCCTTTTCACCCATTCTCAAGTTATTAAGAACAAGAATAGGAATTTCCATGCTGTGTACTTTCAGTCAGTTTATGTAAGGTCTGGGTGCAGCTAAACTGTGCAGATTGTTTTCTTGGAGACACAACTTATTTAAACACCTGTTTTCAGTATTTGGTCCTTTTTATGTTCTTGGTTGCAGTGTTCCAAAGGAAACTAATCACTTGGTGTCTTTGTCTCCTAGGCATGGTTGCAGAGGAATACAATGCCTTTTTTTATTCTCTTGTGTCCCAAGACACTCAGGAAATGGCATATTCAACGAAGCGACAACGATTTCTTGTAGATCAAGGTTATAGCTTCAAGGTAACTTGTCCTTTCTCTTTATTATACTTGGGGCTTAAGAATATAACTTTCATATTCTTTCATGTTAGTATTAGGTCAAATACTTGAGAATTCCAGTTATGGAATGTATTAATGAAGGTTTTGCTCACAAGTAAGAACTGTTCCAGTGTTGTTTTATCAACTGTGTTACTGTGAGGGTAGATACTTGTAAGTATTCTAACTTCAAACCAAGCACCCACTGGGGACTGAAGCATAATGTTACTTGCATGGTTAGTTTATATTTATGCTGCTCAATTGTCCATCTGCAGGCCTCCAGTTATACATTATCATCCTAGTTGTGCATAAGCTTTGTTGATAGATGTTCATGTTGTAGTGGCCAGCAGCAATTCAGAAAACTTCCACAACATCACAAGGAAAAGACTGTTATTGCCGAGTAGAAATCGTCCTACCTAAAACTGAAACATACTCCTCAGAACAGAGAACATTTTCAGTGTTGACACTGTAACAGAGCTATGCCTCGAAAGTCAGAAGTCTCCCTTTTTGTAAAGGACTTACTGCTGTCTCATTTCTCCTGACATACTTGAAAATTAGTCACCCCGTGTACTTCAGTTTATTATGTATCTCTGTATGTTGTCTTCTTCCAAACATAAAATTTAATTCCACCAAAGATCCTCTATTTTATAGATTTCACAGTGTATCTCATTTATTTTTCTTTTATTCCATGGCTGCCCCATATGCTGATCTATTGGGTTGTTAAAGGCAACAGAGTGTCATGATAGCTCTTGCTTTTAGGTAAATTATTTCTTTACAAAACTGGAGTTTACTGCTCTAATTAGAAGTCTTCCTAATAAGAAACATTGCAGAGAAGAATAATGAAAGACAAGGCTCCCATACCTGCCTTTAGGGAGCAAGCTCAAGCTTGTGGCCGTGACAGAATCACGCAAGGATTGTGCGAGATGCAAGGGCAAGCAGCCTCTGCTGGATTCCGCTTGAGCTTAGCTGTGTAGGAGCTTTTTGTCATGAGGCATACATGCAATACGGGACATACCTGTGGGTAAAACCTCTCTGAACTGCAGCTATGCTGAAGTAAATAATTGCTCTGTAATCACTGGTGCATTAAGGAGAACTGTAAGGGGATCCTTACGCTGTAACAGACATGTTACCATCTTTATGTGTGAAAACCTTGTTTTGCTTTGTAGTGAATGTATTTTGACAAAATTGTAGATCAGTACTAAGCTGCAGCTAATTACAGCAAATACATCTATGTGGCTGTGGCCAAGAAGATTAGAGAAATCCGTTTACTTATATTTGAATGCCTTGGATTTTAGAACTAAGAAAGGCTAAAATAAAGGGATTTTATTTTGCAAGGAAGACCAAGTCCTAGGAACTTTTGGTGTAATATGGGGGGAAAAAAGGCAGTGCAAGTGGTACCTGAGTATCTGGAGCAACATTTTAGCTGACCAGTACTGGAATGTTCTTTATTTGCAGTTTAGGAACAAAATATTAGAATATCTATTTTCTTCTGTTTGCCAAACGTTAAGCCTTAGTTCTACTGGCATCAAAGAATAATAGGGCTGTAAGAGACTTAAAAAAAAAAATCTATTGTGTTTCTTCAAGCCAGAATCAACTAGGTATATGTCATTCCCAGTAGGTGTTGCCTTCTTATTCTTCCAAATATGGAGACTCTACCTCATCTTTACGTAATTATTTCAGTTCTGATGTCCTCTCCTTCAGAATTTTTGTTCTTAACGTCTAAATTACTAAAAATTTGTTACTCCTTTTAAAAGGGTAACAGTTTTCATTTTTCTTACTAGGACCTCACCATCTCTTAATAGCTCCGTTCTCTGCCTTTCATCAAAAAGAGGACTGGAATAATGTGTTTTTGCTAAATCACTTATTTTGTCTTTGCTTCTTAAATAGGACCCTTGTCATCACAGTTGGAGTCTAATTATCTAGTGGGGGTTTTTTTGTTAGCTAAACACAGTTTAGTTATTTAGTTCATTGTGTTTTTATTTAGAGGCTGCATGAAGGATATATTAAATTTTAAACTAATAGCAGAATTCCTCCCTATATCAAAGAAATGGGCATAACTTTAAACTTGGCTTCTGTTGAACAGCTTAAAAAAAATGATGACGTAGTGGGAATTCTTTCCGTTCTATGAATCACATTAGCACTGTTTTGCAACCACAACTGGAAACAGGCTAATGCAATTTCCCATTGCTTTTCCTGACTCCTTTTTCTTTGTTTTTGAGATGATCATAGCACGTGTGCCTCTAAATAAACAAGGGGGACGATAGCGTGACTTTAGTAGGACAGGTTTCTTCCCTGAATGGATTCTTAAAGCTAGGACATTTCTCAGAAAGACAACCATTTTCAAATTAGAAATTGCCATTGACAACAGCCCACAACACTGATTTATCCATTCTACCTAACAACTACCCTGTTTTTCAAAAGCAGTACTTTGCATCTAGTGTGGATTTGTTTTGCCTTGAGCTGTATTTGTATTGTTTTATCAATTTTTGTGATCAGATCCAGCCCAGATTACTGAGGTAATTAGTTTCTGATTGTGTTGACTCGAGAGAGAAGCTGAAAAATGAAGATAAGGAGGGGAAACACTACATAATCAAGGGAAATGGCTGAATTAGAACATCTTTCTCAAAACCTCTTCAAGTTGGAAGCATAGTGGGAAAACTCTAGTGAGTGGAAAAATTCTAGTGAGATTTTCAGAGTACCTATAATTAAGAAAGCAAGCTGCCTGTTGTAAAGCTTTGAAAAGCTGAGCAGCTTGCCAGTTCTTCAGAAGAGGTTTTTCAGCTAATAGAGTACATGGCACTATGTTGCCAGTAGATGGCATGTGCCCCGCATCCATGGTTGTCGAATGAGTTACTAAGAATTTCAGAGAGAACAAACATAACAGCTAAATTAGCTTGTGTCTAACTACAGAAAGAAACATTGGAAAAGTCCTTTTGCTCTGCTTGCTGATGTTTTATTGCAGGTTGCTGCACTGTCTCTCAACAGCAAATCATACATTTCACTTTGTTAGAGGGTTTTTTTCCCATATTCCTCAATGTTTATTGGTAAAATTCTCAGTGTCTGGAAAGCTGTTGGATTTTTTTTTTTGTTAAATATAAAGTACTAGTTCTTAAACTATACAAATCTAGAGCCCACAGCATGAAGCTAATCTTCCAGTAAGTTGAATGTGCATCTGAGCTATGTGTGCTTTGGTCAGATTCTTGGTCAAGCTGGTGTGGACAGTGCTTAGCTGACATCCTCTGTTGAGAGCTTTCCTTTTTTCTTTTTTTTTTTTTTTTCTCAAAGGTTTGTATTTTGCATTTCCAGCTAGAATATAACAAGGGATGTGTGTATATGTATGTACACTACTTAGAAAGATTTTATATGTATCTGTGCTATCCATACTGTTAAGCTGTTCAGACCATTAATAAAAGTTGAAGACCGTTCCAACAGGTTATGGAATCAGAAATCCTTATCTTGGTTTTGAATAGCTAACACTGAGGAAGAAGAGCCCTCATGTTGTACTGTGCTCTTTTTCTTAGGTAATAACAAAGCTTGCAGGCATGGAAGAAGAAGAACTTTCATTTTCATCCAAAGAAGAACAGCAGCAGCTTCTCCAGAAAGTCCTGCAAGCATCTGACCTGGATGCTGAGGAGGAAGTAGTCGCTGGAGAATATGGTTCAAAGTCAGCTCAGGTAATGAAGAGTGCTTTGAAAAGGATGACCACAAATGCAACAGAACTGGACCGTTCTATTTTAATTCTAAATGTGATGCTATCATTGATGCCCTAGGAGCTCTGTGAAACATTGGAGAAGAGATTTATTCTTTTAAGCTGCATTAGGACTTAGCTATTTGAGTAATTCACTTGTTGGGCACTAGAAAGTTAGGCATGGAATTCATGCGCTCCATCGTATTTGAGGGAGAAGATGACAGATCTATTGTTAGAGATTTTGAAGTAAATCTTCTAAGTCATAGGCAATGAAAATACTTTAAAACATTTTTAAGATACCCATATGTCATGGCACATACTCTTTTGTGGTGGCACTGTGCTCCTTGAATCATGCCCTGATTTCCTTATGCCCAGAGGACAGAAGTGTTAAGAGCGACTTTTGTTCATTTTAAAGAGAAGTACTATTATTGTGGGTAGTAGTCTGACATTTTCTGCAACAGATATAAGAAAAATAAATAGCCTGAAATATTTATTGATACATAAGTTAAAATCAAGCTACAGTGTGGTAATTAATTTTTAGAGTTATTTTTTAGCTAAATGGCATTGTGCTGAAATGCACTAGGAATTCCTACTCAATCTTTCCATATTAAATCTTATATATGTTTGTATTCTTATGGTGAGTGGCAGGCAATGACTTTCTTTGTGGAAATTTTCCTTAAGAAAAAAAAAAAACCTGAAGGTTTTTTGGCATTAAAGTCACTAAATGAACAGTGCTGCCCAGTAGCCAGTGGGCATCAGTAGGTTAGGGTCGGTCTGTGTAATCACACACTAAGCACGTGTTTTTTCTCGCCTTTCTTGCAGGTGTCACGTCGTACGGGCACAATGAGCTCTATGTCAGGAGCAGATGATACGGTTTACATGGAATACCACTCTTCACGGAATAAGGCGTCTGCAAATAAACACATCCATCCACTATTTAAGCGCTTCCGGAAATGATGTCCTTCATGTGTGCATTCTGTTAAAACTGTGGATCCATGTATCTGTTTCCATAACTGAAAATATGGAGTTGAAATTTCTGACAGGTCCCTTAGGAGACTTTTTTTATATGCATCTATATGTCCACATATTTACTTAACGATATATGTGCTCTCATGGATGAATGTGAAAGGAAAAAAGGAACTAAATCTTATCACAGGAAAGATATTATCCATTGACTGGATCCTGGTTATACCTGTCTGGTTTTCAGGGTAATTAATAGAATTTATTTTTATCAGTTGAAGACCCTTTTTCAGAAGAATTCTGGAAAGGTTTTGTAAATGAAGTTTGTACTGATGTTTGAAATATTATTTATCTGATTATTGTGTATGCTCAACAAAATACTTTTTTTTAAAAAAAAACCCTTAAATAAAAATAATTCAGTGAGCTGAACAACTCTTGATAGGAGCACTTTACACAATATTTTTAAACGGGGAGCTAATTTATACTTATGATATAAACCTGTCTTAAAATTCTAACAAATTGTTTGGAAATATTTTGAAGTTCGACGAGAAGGAGAAAGAGGGACTCTGCTCCAAAAGTAAACTCAAGGAAAGCATTTGCTCCATTTTCCTTATTTTTCTTGCTACTGTTGAGAAGCTGCTGAAATAAAAGCTGCTTCCCTTATTGCTTATGTTCTATTTATTAACCATGCAATAAAAACATTGTAACTGCTAAACAGTGGAGGCTGTTATTGAAACAAAAAGTGTTTCAACTTGTCATAAGGTGAGTTGGAAGTAGAGGTATAAAGGAAAGATTTCTAAGTTTGTGGGTTTTTTTCTTAGTGAAGATTGCTGTGTGGTGGACACACTGGAGGGAAGG